>NW_017306391.1:1174148-1174554 GCF_000935625.1 Nanorana parkeri
ACAGGGCTTGAAAAATTTGGCGGTGTCTCACCAGTCAGTCAAAAATTTCACCAGTCAGCATGACCGGACTATAGCCTTGCAATATATGTAAAAAAATTTTGGGGACAGATAGAGGTTTCATTTGTGACCCCACGGGGGGTTATTTTTTTTTAACTATATAATGAAAAAAGTACCATAAATATATTTAAAAAAAAGTTTCCCTATGTTATAGAACATTTATTCTTACCCGTATTTTTAGTAAAACATAAAAGTCGGGGTCAAGTCGGGGAAATAGACACCAAACATGTCAAGCCTTAAAACTGCGTGCGCAAAAAACGCCCATACGCGACGATTAAAATGCTTTTACTGCTCATCAGTTTAGTGTTATCAGTGATTAATGGCTCTAGAATTATTGCTCTCATTGCGA
>NW_017306391.1:1176163-1176583 GCF_000935625.1 Nanorana parkeri
GATCTCAACTTACCTTGAATGACGGTGTTGTCGGCGGGCAGCGGCGTTGTTCGTTGTCGGCGGGCAGCGGCGAGTCGGGAAGCTCACCGGGAGGAGAGGGCCAGACGCATGTCCTCAGCGTGGGCGTGGCGTAAGCAGCGTCGCGTGAGCGGGTATACCAGCGTAGGCGCGGGCGGCTTAACCGACGTGGGCATAAGATGCGGGCGTGAGCGGCGAGCGGGAAATTTTAATTTTAGCCGACGAATCGACGATGGAAAACGTTGACAACGTTTTCCATCGTCGATTTTAATCGACTTAATCGAATAATTGTTGCAGCTCTAGATAGGTGAATCAACTGTTAAAAGAGAACTATGAGGTAAGTGTTTTTCCCCATAGTTCTCCTAAGGGTCACGGGAGGACATGTACTAGCGTCCTCCCGTG
>NW_017306391.1:1176923-1239631 GCF_000935625.1 Nanorana parkeri
GCTCTCTGCAGGGACATAATCGAGAAGTGAGCGAGCAACGGTATGTGTTCGCTCACTTCCCGATCTAGCGAGCCGACGTGTGACAGTTTCATTGTCACACGTCGGCTCGAACTATGAGTCTGAGTGATTTTCACTCACCTCATAGTTCTCCTTTTAATGAACCCTTTTATAAACTGGCTCACATGAACCATCCACTGCTTTTACACGGGCACAATAAATATTTAAAAAATAAACTTTCAGTTCATTGCTACAGTACCTTTCACAGACTCTTTTGGCAGCTTTTACCCAATATAAAGCTGTGGAAATTGCTTATAAAAATGTTATTCTCATTTAATATGAACACATGCAAATTAATAAGTGAGCTCATTAAAAGAGAACATAAGCAAAAGCTTTTTTTTCTTTAAAAAAGGAAAAAGCATTTCAAGGGAGCCTTTAATCCTGTTTTAAGATTCAAATCCAATGTTTTGTAGGAGCAGGTTGCCATTATTGCGCACAAGTGTACACCAGATCGCACTATGATCTTTTTCTGCAAGTCATATATCATCTCTTTTCCTGGAGCTAAGAAACATAAAATTAAATTCCAGAAAAAAAATGAACTTTTATTAATAAATGAAGAAATTAAGTGTACAACATTATTCCTGCTTCATAAAACTGAAGACATAACCTTCCACAGTATGGACATATGGTTGCTTTTATCGTCACAGCTACAGGGCTGTTCTCCACTGATGAAATGAAGATGGGATTTATAGTTAACCCCTTCCATGCTTACTTCAAGTTTAAAAAAGTTTAAACTCTTTTTCATTTATTTTTGTACACCTGCAAAAGTCAGAAAATAATGTATATATTATGATGACCTGTATTCTCAGTCTATACTGAGTCACCAGTTAAAATCAGTCTTATGGTGGCCATATACAGTACTTCGTTATAAAAGGAACTGTTATAGATTTAAATGATTCCATGTTTAAAGAAATGTTGTTCAACACAACAAAGAAAATATGGATTTGGTAGAATTTTGATTCCTGCAAATGCAATTAGTTTCCTGTTCAATTAAAATGATCATGTATAGATTAGCTACACGTTCAGTGCACCCGTCTTCGGAAAGATAGAGTTCGTTCATCAAACTATTACTGCTACACTTTGCCTATGTCCCATGGCCTTTATTATTATGTATTTAAAACCAATCAATGAATTACTACATAGGAAGACCTATTATAAAGACACATTAGAAAATGTTTTATTTCCCAGCTTATCAGAGAGCTGCAATTCAACACATTTGTCCATACACACTGCTTTGTTAGCACAGAATACAACATATGTCATTCATTCTGTCACATTCATCCCACCCATGGGTTTAACAAACAGCACTTTAGTGGAAAAGAAGAAGAATGCTTTCAAAAGTTGTAAGTCCTCATTATGGCAATAAAATGGTAGACATTATCAGTGACCTACTGTCTCTCATTTCCTTTACTAAAAGAAAATAGAACAGTTAAAGACACCCCCCCACAACACTTGACTCAAGTTAAGACGTGGCATATACTGGCCTGTGTATAACCAGTCTATCAGGAATAGTTTATCACATGGACCTATCTATCTACAGACACTTTGTATGAGACATTATTTTCCATGCGTTATCTACAATCTCGAAAGCTACCGAAAGTGTTGGGCCACATTTCCCTTAAAATAAATATTTTGTCTACAACCCCGTGCATTTCACATATATGAAAGAATAATTGTGATATTACATGTCCCCAGGTAAGTCAGTGAAATCATTTGTGTAAGTAGAGGTAATAACTAAATTATGGATTATAATTTAATGTGTATGTATAGCCAACACTTTTTAGTTTGGATTTAGAAAGGAAATATTAGAACCCCTGTGAGGTTTTATTTTTCTGTCCTGTTAGATAGGTTCAGCCTCCCTAGTCGTTCCAGTGAGCACTGTCAGAAAGGCATAATGTGATGGAAATCCAAATTTTAGAGTTGTCCCCAGAACAAGCTGTGAGGGGAATTCTTCCAATGGGAACATTTGTTTTGGTGCCAACTGCCTAAGAGGGTAATTCCACTCACGTTGTAGAGATTTCCTCTTACTTACTGTTACTGTTACACATTCTGGGCTATCCTCAAATTTGACTGCAAAAGGTGGAAGTTACTTTTACTCTTTGAAAAGTAAAAGGATTGTTTTTATGTGTCAAGAAATATTGTGATAAGAACAATAAATCCCATTTAAGATAACAAACAGACAGATCACTGTCCTAGAAAATTATGTTTCAAACTGTCAACAGTTAGCTCCCAGCTGTGGTTCTTAAACAGTTATTTATGGAGAATGTGATAAAAGCAGGGCAGTCTGCCAAGAGTACACACAAGCAAAAGTCATTCTCAAGATACATTACACGGGCCTTTAATTGCAAACTAGTCGGGAAAATACCTGAGTTCAACCTATAGAGCAAGCCTTTTCATATCATTCCCCAGCTCCTGTGTCTCTGTAATTCTGTACTAGGCTAGGTTTTCTACTACACCATGTTCTCCTATATGCCATTATATATGGAGGACACGCTATCATAATGTAAACTGTTCCCAAGTGCTGAACCCTTACTAGAGAATGTTTTATTGAAGTACATTAGAGGAGACAACAGCTGAATAATACCCACGTGTGTGTGCCTTTTGTAGAACTTCCTTTAGGGGCGAACAAACTTAAAGTACACCTAAAGCTCAAACATTTTTTTATGATTATTGGACAGGGTGGGTAAAAGTTAGAATCTCTGTTGGGTTTTCATTGCTGACTGTGACCCTGCTATGAAAACTCATTACTGACTGTGACCCTGCTATGAAAACTCACTCAGTCTTTTTGTCCCAGTTACCATTGTCACTGGGACAGAAAGTGATAAACAGGAATAGGGGGTAATACTTCCAATAGGAACAGCTAACCGTCTAACAGAGGATCTCTCACCAATTTGGCTAGAATTACTTTTACTTCCTGTTGTGTCTCCAGGACACAAAGTGCAGGGGTTAAGGGAAATCTTCCCAAGTGACAGAGGAATAAAAAGCCCTGACAAGGGTCTTAAGTATTCCCTACACTATCCTCCAAAAAATGTAACCTTGTTTTCCCCTAAGGAAGTCCTGCAATAGGAAAGAAACTGGGTCGGCAATATTGAGTTGGCGATACCTGCAATAAACTGTATTCAACACATCAGAACTGTTTAGATATTTAAAGACATGTAGTTAGTTTGATTTTTCCTCTCTCTTCAGTTTTCAGATGTGTACCTCACATACTATGAAGTGTGCACAAACTTGAACCAGAAGCTTAGAAAGCCTTATAGACATTTTAATTCATAGGCAACGTGCATGTATAGCCAATGCTTTTTTTAAAATTTTGGATAATGTAAGGCAGTGGTCCCCAACCCCCGGGCCGCGGACCGGTAGCGGTCCGTGGATCAAATGGTACCGGCCCGCGGTCCGGTCATGCAATATATGGCAGTGCACGGTCCCGGTGTTCGAACCGTGTCCTGTGACTCCCCTCCCGGCCGCGTCCATAGTAACAGGCGGCAGGAGGGGAGGTGAGTCACAGGAGGCATGTGTGTCACAAGCCCCACCTGCAGCGTCCATCTCCTGGCAACCGCCTATCACAGCCTTCTCTGCTCTCTGTGCCCGCCCGCCTCCAGCCGTCCTCTCTCCCCCTGACACACCGCTCGTTGTCTCGGGCTGGCTTGCTGACACAGGGCCCCTTCATCCTCCAATCCCACCTTACGTCACAGACCCCTGCACCTTCCAATCCGCCCCTATGTCACAGACACAGCACCCTCCAATCCCCCGGCATCATTGACACAGACCCGTCAACCCTCCAACACCAGGAATCACTGACACAGGACCCCTCCACCCTCCGACACCCCAGCAACATTGACACACACCCCTCCCCCCTCCGACACCCCGGCATCACTGACACAGACCCCTCCACCCTCCGACACCCCAGCAACATTGACACACACCCCTCCACCCTCCGACACCCCGGCATCACTGACAAAGACCCCTTCACCCTCCAACACCCTGTTGATGTCGCTGACACAGATCCAGCTACCCTCCATCACAGACACAGACCACACTACCTACCAACATCCCATATGTTGTGCCGCAGACCCATTTACCTTCCAAAACCCCAACATCACTGACAGAGCGCTTCACCCTCCAAAACCTGCTGATGTCACTGACCTATATCCATCTACCCTCCATTACTCCCTACATCACTGACACAGACCCCTCGAAACTCCCCTTATGTCACAGACACAGACCATCTGCCCTCCAATACCCCGGCATCACAGACACAGACCCCTCCACCCTGCAACACCCCAACATCACTAACACAGACTCCTTTCTCTGTCAACACCTCCATGTCACTGACATAGATCCCTCCACCCTACATTGCTAACACAGTCTCTCTCCTTCTTGCACCCTAGCATCACTGCATCAGTGCACGGTCCCGGTGTTAAATACAATTAAATTAAAATTATTAAATCAAAACAATCTAAAATATAAACAATCAATGTCCCCCCCTCAGCGGGCCGCGGTAAAATTATCAAACGTTGACCGGTCCGCGGCGATAAAAAGGTTGGGGAGCACTGGTGTAAGGGGTAGAACCACTGTAAATGCTTTGTTGCTGTCCACATTCACCCTGTCTGTGACCATTGTCAGAAAGACAGCAAGTGTTAGGAAATCCAAAATATTACAGTTGTTACTAGAACAGGAGGTGAGAAGAAATCCTCCAATGGGAAAACCTTGACTGGTTACAACTGCTTAGAGAGGAATTCCCCTCACTTTGTGGGACAGGACAGGAAGTAAAGGGAAACCACCCCAATTAGAAACAGATCTCAAAAAACAGACAGGAGATTTAACTCTTTGCTATTCTATCCAAAACTTTAAAAAAGTTTTGCTCATATGCTCTAAATGCCAGTGTGCTGCATTCAATAAATATTACAAAGCATTTTCGTAGTCTTAAAGTGACATTAAAGTCAAATTTATTTTCCCTTAATGTTAGCACTTACCTTAAATGATGTCTCTTAATCCGATCTTCTTCTTTCCTAATGTTTTCATCTGTCTCTCCAGCGGTGCGGCGGCTCTCCGATCCAGCGCTGACTCCTCTGTCCATGCAGGCACTTGCTGTCCCACGGTGTCTGCATGCGGGTGCACGCATCCATAGATGGTTTGCGGCCGCCCGAGCAGTTTTGGATTTTCTGACAGGAGCGCGCTGCAAAGACGGGGTAGGATTAAACCGCTGTTAAAGCGGGTTTAAAAAAAAAAAAAAACTTTTTGCATATATCTACTGCTTGCTAGCAGTAAATATATGCAAAAACAAAACGGAGGCTTTAGAAACCCTTTAAGCAAATAATTTAAAGTATACTAGCCATTGATATTAGTAAAATACATACCGTATTTTGCGCTCCATAAGGCGCACCGGTACATAGGACGCAGGCAGTTTCTGTCACAGTTTCTGTGACAGAAGCTGCAGTAAGAGACTGCTGAGACAGGTGGTGCTGTGATTACAGCGCCACGGTCTCAGTGATCACACAGAGCAGACGAAGAACGGACGGTCTTCGTCTGCTCTAGGGGCTCTATGGTGAGCTCCTATCCTGTGGTCACGGGTTCCCCAGACGAGTGGGGGACCAGAAAACGGCGGGGCTGGGGATAGATCACTTTTAAACGGGCAGCGGCGCGCATTGTACATTTATCTCTGCTTTAGCAGGGCTAAATGTACAAAAAACTAGGGATTCGCTCCATAAGACGCACACACAAATTTTCCCCAGCCTTTTGGCGGGGTAATTAGTGCGTCTTATGGAGCGAAAAATACGGTACTTGATTTTCTATCAGTTTGAATGGGGAAGGGTTAAACACTTTATTTTTGTAGGAGTGTGGTAAAGTTAGAACCTACTCGGGCCTTCATTGCTGTTTTCATCTTCCTGTCCAGGAGACACCCCCCCCCTTTACCTACCCTATCCAAAACACAAAAACGTTTTGGAGGTAGTTGGGCTTTAACAATAATAGCTCTCAAATGCCCTATAATAGTGTGAACAATACTTAGTCCGAAGGACGTGCTACCATGTTTTGGGTAAAACATAGTAAAACCAGTCAAGCATTGCCAGCAATTATGTAATCCCAGGTGTATCTGGAGCCTGATGACAGGTATAATAATCAATCATTCACCTAATTACACATTAATATATCAAAGGTAATCTGCTGCAAAAGCACATCAAAAGACACTAGATACATGGGAGTCTTTTAAAATGCAAAACCCAATCCAATCCTATCATTTGGTAATAATACATTCAATATGTTCAGAAACTGTCATTGGCCCTCATAGAAATGAGCTGATCATTGCTTGATCCAGCTGTTTTAGAAGCTAATCTTTATATCTATGGGCACCTTTAGATCAGAGAGAACACCCTAAGCCAATTGTTCCTAGGTATGGTCTTTTATTTTGGATTTTCCTGGGCATTTTCAATCATCTGAAGAGAGGCAAGAGCTACCTAGTTGTGCCAATTTGTTTGGCGAGTGGATGTGCACAAAACACTTTGTGGCGTTTTCCCAGGTAATATCTACAGCTGATCACAAACAGCGCATTTGAAAAAATCTGAGTGCATAATCATATACAGCTCCTGCAGTTTGTGAAATTCTACATAGCCTGTTCCTCACAAGTAATTTGAAAAATCTCAGTGCGTAAACATTTATAACTCTTGCCCCCTAATGTGCATCTACATAGCCTGATCATCTCCTGATGACAAACGTAAAGACCCTTTCACAACTCAATTGTTGACTACGTAGGACCAATTTTAGGGATCCATTCACTACTATGAACTGTTAACTTGGCACTGTGGATTTTTAATACAATACCATTATTGCCTATGAAAGATGTATTTGCAGGAAACCACACAGATAATTCAACAAATATACTTTTAAAAAACACTAAAATGCCTAGATGTGAACTGCACCTTACACATGCACATTTGGGGATGCATGATCTAACTTCTATCTTATGAGACTCATCCAATGACTATCACAATGTACCTTTGTTTGGTTTAATTCAAAAACTAAGTAGAAAGGGACATTTTTAAAGAATAATAATGCACCCTCTGTAATTCTTGAAGATGGCATCTGGGTTACATCCCTTTCTCAACATCCAGCAGGACACCTGCATGTAGACTCACTTTCAGCATTGTGCCTGAACCTCACCCCCCAACCACTATGTCTGCAGAGTCCTCTCCACTCTAGCCATTACACCTGTCACTGTCCCATCACACCCTGCACTCATCAAAGCACCCGCCAATACCCCCATCCCCAATCTGGAACGGGCACACTTATGCTAGTTCACATATAACTGGGGTTTGACTTTAGCTTTGGTAATTCTTGAGCCAGCTTATATGGTTTAGTGTTGGTGACAGCTGTCATTGGGCAATACTGTTAAAAGGACATGCACTGACAATTTCTGGAAGTGAGAGTAAAGAGCAGAAATAATGCTAAAAAGAGCAGTGATATGTCATGAATTCTGCAAAAATGAAACGTTTGGCATTCCTTGTTCCTGTTGAACCATGTCTAGAATTCCCAGATGATACATAACATAAGAAATGCTATGAAAGAAAAAGTGTTACGGTAAAAAGAACACAATGACTGTCAATCATGGGACTTATAGTGAGGAAATGACACATTTTACTTTTTACGTGTGATTCATGTATTGACCACTTAAGTCAATGTAAGAGAAACTGCATTTCTTAAAAATGACACTACATTTGCGTACATCACATTACTGGTAGCTTTCCTTCTTGATATTATTAAATATAATCTGTAAAATGTGTTTAAATAGAAAAATAAAATGTTCAAAACAACACACAGCCTGCATTTTTTAAAATCCTAAATACAAAAACAAATCTAGAAATCAGGGAAAAGCTTTCAAGTGTAATGTGTACTATTGATGGGGTTTTGTTGGTTGATAAGACATGTGAGATGGTAAAAAATTTGTTTCGTTTTGCATGTTTCGTTTTTTGTTTTTCGAGATTCGGGTCTGAAAGTCAATTAGTTTCGGCATTCGGATAAATCCGAATTTTTATTAATTTTGGAGTTGAAAGATAATTATAAAAGAAAATTTGTTGCAGAAAAGTAGGGTTGCACAGATACCAAGTACAGTACTCGGTACAAGTACATGTCCCGATACTTTTGAGCTCCAAGACTAGACTAGAGAAAAATTCAGAAGTTAGGAGGCAGCTGTGATTTGTAAGGAGCACACGGAGCTCCTGGGATTTGTACATCTCTGTATTAATATACGATTTTGTTTTTATAAATATAAATAAAGTGATGCACAGATACCAGTTTTGCGAGTACGAGTACTGGTACTTGCTGAGTACTTACAAGTACGAGTACTGATACATGTTTGTTTATTGTCATGTGACAGTTTTTCTAAAACAATACAGACTAATGATTTCAGGACAGTGGTGGAGCGCCAGAGCCAGGCCCCAGCTGCAACCTCTGCAACCCTGGTAGTTCTGAAGAAAATGCCAAGTATCTGCACTGGTACTCGAAAAGGATCTGTGCATCCCTACAGAAAAGTGACATTACATTTTTACTTTGTTTATTTTAAATTTTGACAGTCCTCAGGAACAATAACAAAACAAAACAAAAAAGTGCGATTTTCCTTGCAATTACGTCTGGTAGAAATGTTAGGGGTGACCTCGATGTAAAAAAAAAAAAAAAAAAAACCGTGCCGTAGGAATTTTAAAGGGGGAGCCCAATTGCAAAAAATAGTGGGGTTCCCCTTAGAATCTCATACAAGACCCTTAACCTGAGCAGCAGTCTGGCAGGGCAGGAAAAGGGGAGGACGAGCCAGCCCCCCCCCATCCAGGCCACATGCCCTCGGCATTGGGAGGGTCCCTCTCTCTATGGAAAAGCACCTTGTCCCCATCGCCTCTTTATAAAAGGGGGTACCCAGATGCAGATGAGCCCCCCTGCAGATGAGCCCCCAAACACCGGGCCAGGGTTGAGGGGGTCTGCAGGTAGGGGGGCTCATCTGCATCTAGGTACCCCTTTCATAAATGGAGCAACCAACATGCTGCCCTCCCACCCTTGTGAATATTAAGGGGTAGTTGTACCCCTACTCATTCACTAAAGAGTTCAATAAAATGTAAGTAAACACACCTTAGAAAAAATTCCTTTAACCCCTTCGTGACGGGAGACGTACACTGTACATCCCGCCACGAAGTGCCCAAATGACTGCACACGTACACTGTACATGATGAGCTAATTGGGGTTCTGTGCACGTGAGAACTGTAGCCCATAAAACACATAAGGATACATTGGGATGCATTTTGAGTGCAGGAGCGTACGGATCAGGTCAGCACACAAAACGGACGTCGTGTGAACAGGCACTAAGTGACATCTGATCCTGAAATGCTGCAGGATCAGTGTCACTAAGGTTATTATTGGCTGTTCATAAGTTTGAAGCAGCCTAATAATAACCAATAATTAATTAAATTATCAAACAGTAATAGTGAGATTAATTCACAATAACTGCTTGATATTATTAAACAAATACATATGTAAAAAATGATTAAAAAAAGTGAAAAGTGTAAAAAAAAAAACAATAGTGTAAAAAAAGAAAAATAAATGTAACAAATAACAATGATATATTTAAATATATTTTTATATTACCATTAATATAAAATTAACCCATTACAATGAAAATCTGCAGCTGAGCTACCCTACCAGACCCCTCATGACAGTGATGTTCAAAATATGTCGCTGTCACTAAGGCTGGGTTCACACCCAGGCGTATCGAATATGCGCGTTTGTCGCGCGTTTTGTGCCGCGCGTTTTTACCGCGATTCACGGTGAAAAAACCACGCGGCAGACGCGCATTTCTGAGGGCTACCTGGCTGTATCTCAATGAATACGCGCGGCAAATACATCCCAAAGAAGCTCCTGTACTTCTCTGGGCGTAGGGCGTTTTGCCCTACACCCAGGTGGGAACCATGCCCGTAGGCAATCATTGGTTTTCACATGTTGAGCATTTTACAGAGCGTAGGAACGCGCTGTAAAACGCCCAAGTGTGAACCAGGCCTAAGTGTGACACTTAGTGACAGTGACATTGTATGCCAGGTGGCCACTTTTAGCTTTTAGGCCTTGTTCACACCAAGCGCGGAGCAGATTCAGACCAGAGCAGGTGCAGACCGGATCAAAACTGCGTCCAATGTATTCCTATGGTATTTTGACCTCCAGTTCACATCGCAGCGTGCAGATCCAGAACAGATCCAGAGCGGGTAAAAAAACTGCGGCAAGCCCTATTTTACCTGCTCTTGATCTGCTCTTGATCTGCTCTGGAACGCATCAAAAACGCATGCAAGTGCCTGAAAGCCCATGTTAAACTTTTTTTTTTAACCAAATCCGGCCCGGAACGCATCAAAAACGTGTCCAAAACGCGACACAACCCACTGCACTGCGTGTGCAGAAACCTGACCGGATCTACTCTGCATTTGGTGTGAACAAGGCCTTAGAGAAAAAAAGATTAAAATGTTAGGTTTTAGTTTTAGGCTGAGAAGTACAGAAAAATTTCTAAAATCCTAGGAATGTGAGATTTTTCCAAATAAATGAATGTATTTAATGGATAGAAAATGGTAGGTCCCTCTGCACTCCTTACAGCGTTCCCGGCCCAAATTACAATGGTGGTGCTCGCAGTGATAATCACAGATGGCGCCGTGCACATCAACAGTAGAGAACAGGAATCACCAGCACTCGGTAAACAGAGAGAACTTTCCCTCTCAGGTCCGCTCTCTGCTGACTGACAGAAGACGGTAGCCATTCTGCTATTGGCAATCTTAAATTGCTATAGCTAATAGCAGGCTGGCTATTGCTCCGGCCACTGCCTGATGTGAATCAGGTCCGCTCCTCTGTGATTGACATCAGGCAGTGGGCGGGTGCATTAGCCAGGCTGCTATTAGCCATCTCGATTTTAAATAGCCAATAGCAGGCTTTGTTATTTCAGCCCACTGCCCGATGTAAATGTTGTATCGGGCAGTCAGCTGTGGGAGTTCTTTTTTCGTCGGTCAATGGATGCTGGTTTGACATCGTGGAACATTTTTTTTTTTTAAATAAAGGACTTGTCAATAACTTGTGTTGTGCTTTTTTGTTCAAATAAAGGATTTTTTTCTCTAAGGTGTTTATTTACATATTATTTAACTCTTTAGTGAATAAGCAGGGGTACATCTACCCCTTCCCCATCCACAAGAGGGAGGCGGTATCTGGGTGCCCCTTTACGAACCGGTTTACCCAGATGCAGATGAGCCCCCCTGCCCGCAGACCCCCACAGCCACCAGTCCAGGGTTGTGGGGAAGAGGCCCTTGTCCTCATCGCCATGAGGACAAGTTGCTTTTCCAGGGGGACCCCACCTGGAAAAGCACCCTCCCAATGCGAAGGGCATGTGGCCTGGTATGGTGCAGGGGGGGCTCACTTTGTTCGTTCAAAATGAAGTTCAGATGTATATGATTTTCATTATCAAATATTCGGATACGTTCGGGTTATTTCTGTCATTTAGAAATTAGAATGCATCCAAATAGGGCTGCAGCTAACGATTATTTTCATAATCGATTAGTTGGCCGATTATTAAGTTCGATTAATCGGTTAATCGGATAAAAAAGAAAAAAAAAGGCTCCAGTGATGGACTACTAGTTTGTATTGAGATTGTAGTCCATCACCGACAAATGTTGGATTTTATAGAAAATTCTGACGAATTTCAATTTGGAGCTAAACGATTCGCACATGTGTAATGGTTGATTTGGTGTTAGTTCTGTTAAACCATGAATGTAAGATTAACAAACTACTACAAGTAAAAGCTTCTAAATGTGCATTATCAAATGGTTCCCTAAAAAAATTTTCCAGCATGCTAAAAAGCACTGGTTGATAGAGTGTCTAATACCATTGAAATAATCAGGGGGTTGAGTAGTGAGTGCATATCATATTCCTTTCTATATTTGTTTAATCTGCTGCTGTAATGCAGGCCATATTTTGAGAGTACCGAAACTTTTGCATTAGCTTTTAACTGGAGCATATGATGATACCCTCCCCGAAGAACAGCATCAACTGCTGTAATGTTTTTTTTGTCAACACTGACATCGGAGATCGAGTAGTAATGGGTTAGAAGCTCATTTACCTTTTTCAGAGCTGGGAGTAGAAATACATTCTACTTTACCTGCCTGTTGCATTAGCCCATTATCTGCCAGTGCATTGTTGCTCAGCACATAATCCACTCTATAAAGTGACTGGTTCTAGCTGTCACTGAAAAAAAAATGACTGTATGGAACTGAACAGTCCACAGTAATCTGCCTCCCATGGTTTCAAGCAAACAAATCACTGAAATTTCGGTGTTTTTTTACTGGCATTATAATGTTTTCTGTTGACATATACCAAGATTTAACATTTTTGGCTGATCAAAACCAGGAAACCATTGAAACAAAATGGCAGATTACGGTGGACCATTTAATTCACAGTTTCGCAGTGTGTGTTTTTGTTTTTAATGAAAACGTCCAAAACTGTCAAGTACATGGCCAAATAAAAGTGTATTTAAAAACAAAAATGTAATATATTGATATGTGAAAGCTGCATTATATTCTTGTTTCAAGCTTTTTTGTCTTTACTTTCACCTGGTGATTCTGCCAATAAAAAACTTCCTGTCCTAGGGTTATGACACTCACTCCGTGTACTGATTCTATAGAGAAGCAGCATTGCCACCCTTGAACATGACATTAGTACACCTCCCCCTCTCCATGACATAGGGGAAAGTGTTCAGTAGGCCACAGACAGAGCTGGGAACAACACTAACTGATAACAGGACAGAGAGTACAGGAAAGTATAATCCTAAAAAATGTCCATCAGGATCAACAGGTATGTTCAACAGGGCACAGCGTCTGATGTGCGGTGCCCCAGCACAGTGCTGAAGCGCTGATCCCAGCGCATCACACTGTGTACTTTCTTTTTATAGAACTTTATTTGTGAAATTTAATTCAGTTCTATGGGCACAGCAGGGTGCAAGGCAGTTTTACTGCGTCGCATCCCGCCGTGCTGAAAAAAGAAGTACAGCATGTCGTACTTTTTTCAGCTATTCAGATTGTCTTTAAATGCATTGGGGCTGCACTGGAAACAATGGCCAGCGCAGCTCCAATGCAGATGGTGTAAATCGACCCTAAAATCTATTAAACAGGTATCGCAAAAATGTATGTACTTGCCAGATATATATGAACATCTACCAGATAAAATGGGAGTAAACAAAAAAGTTTATTGTGAGGGTGTATATACAGTTTACATTTAGTCACTCTTGAGACTTGTGGATGTCTGTGCATTTCCATTGGGTATTGGAGACAGCTCTAAAGACGTAGCCAACATTTGGCACTGGACAGACACAGAAGCTTGTCACAGAACCCCAAAGTGGTTTACGTAGGCAATTATAGCTGGAGTTCAGGAGGACTAGAAACACAAAAGTGCAGTTTTCACACTGTGTCCGACTCCCAGTGATCTCCTTAAACGTCTATATGTAACAAGTGAAACAGCTCTTTAAGCTTTATTGAATTTCAAACACATGACAAAGACTTTAGGTAAGCACAATCCATGTCACCCTTTAAGTTTATGTTCCCAGAACAGCTGCTTTGCGTACACATGGGCATTTTTACCTTTGTACATTTTAACCCACACTGATTGTCTCTACTGCCAGAAAGTGTCAAAAAGCTGAATGACAGTGCAAAGTCTTAGATCAGCGTGTCAATCGAGCCCCTATGGACAAAAGGACTAATGAGTAGGCTTTGAAAAGAGAATAGAGGACGAGTTTAAAATCTCTAGCTTGTAACTTAAGCCATTCATAAGAGAAGAGTCGGAAGAAATAAAGTAGAATATCAACTATTGAGTTACCAGTAATGCTGACTCACCGGCAGGCTGTGAAAGATCTGGGGGATTAAGATACACGGGCAAAGGAGAGAGTACAATATGTGGTACATTTTCCAATCAATTTTTAAGTAGTTAATACATTATTTACGTGGGAGGGATTCAAATATAACACCTTCAGAGAACACAAATAATAACTAAATGTAACACATTCTCTTATGTAAAAAGGGTGAAAACGTACTGGAAAACAAATTGTTCCCTCAAAATGTGCAACAAATCTTGTGATACGTATTTACTTTAAAAAAAATATTAAGTGTGTACAAGCTGCCATGATGAAAATGTGACATGCCACGAGGTGTACTAGCAAAAGCAAGTTATTGCCAACAATTTTGGTTGCTTAGTATCTCCTCTTAAGTTCTACCAATGATGGAGCTCAGCAACTGGATGAAATGTAGGCCTCATCCTTTATATACACCCAGCGATGGCATCAGCAAAGTCACCAGCAAGTGACTTTGCTGATTTCACAAGCAGTATTTCTGAATCCACATTTACAGGCACCTTCAGTCAATTATAACATTTATAAACACTGTAAAGAAAATTATTTATTTAGGTAATCCTTTCATTCAGAGTAATAATAACTGTACAGGTTTCTAAATGAATGCAAAAAGAAATAATTCTTAAAGGAAAGTAACATAGATAAGTGAAAGTAAATTGCACTTACATCTGTTCATATAGGGACTTAAAGTTACTGAAGTGCTTTCAGTGTGAAAAGTGTGAGTAAGAAATTATAAAGCAATGTTCACTGTACTATAAGCAGAAAAGCATTTACGCAATGTGTTTTTGGGCACCTTTCCACCCGTGTAGCTCAGCCAGGTTCACATATTTGTATTGCAGTAACGTAACATGTGAATTTCAGTGTGTTGCCATTTATTCTAAGGGGAACTCCGACACACAAATGTGGTAGAGTGGAAAAATAAAAATCTGCCATTGTGTTTTTAGGTCCATTGCGGTGCATTGGCAGCCTATTCCAAGTGAATTGTTTGACTTAATATAATGTGGCAATGTGCAGAGTATGTCAGGCTTTCTAAGCGATCGGTGGCTCTATAGCTGTCCGATTGATTGTACGTGCTGCCCTGCGTGCCCCTCCTGCAGTGCCGCTGTCCCCCCTTCAATCCTGGGCTCCGCTGCCCCCTCCGTGACCCGGAACCGGCTCGGGTGTGTGTCAAGAGGAAGGTGGGAGGGAGATCAGCATCTTCCTCCTTGCTGAACTCCCTCCGACGTCTGAATGCGGAAGTGATGTGAATTACAGTACTTCCGCATTCAGCTGTCATTTATCGGGCTACTACAACCAGAAAATAAGCTGGTGAAGCAGATTGTTAGCCCCTATGTGATAGCAATAACATTTAGTGTAAAAAAATAAAATAAACAATAGAAGTCACACATAAAAAAAATGTAAAAAAAAAACCCCAAACATTTTTTAAGTCCCCCACGTTTATGCACATATAAACGTAAATACGCGTCAGGTGCGCCAGCGCGAGAAAACGACAATTGTGCTACACGTTATATATTGCCGCGAATGTCGGAGTGAGATCAATAATTTTAGTGCCCTCAATCACTGCTAACACTAAACTGATGAGCGGTAAAAGCTTGTAAAGCGTCACCTATGGCCAATTTTGGGTATTGTAGTTTCTTGAGGTTTCGCGGGCGCGCGCAGTTTTAAGGCTTGACATGTTTGGTGTCTTTTTAGCCGACGTGACCACCATCTTTTATATTTTACCAAGAAATTGGGTAATAATAAATGTTTCATAATTTAATATAGGGGAAACCGTTTTTTCATTGGTAATTTTTCCTTACTATAGTGGTGAATAAATAACACCAAAAGAAAGCTCTATCTGTCCCAAAAAAATGGTATAAAATTCATTTCAGTACAGCGTTGCATGACGGAATAAATGTCAGTCAAATTACTGCAGTGGTGAATACTGAAAAATGGTCTGGACAGGAAGGGAGTTTAACACCCCGGTCAGCAAGTGGTTAAGGTGCCGCTATATAATTTGCTATTGCTGATAGTTCTATTTGATTCATGCTTTCTTGTGACTGTTTATTGCTCTTCTGGTTGTAGGGGTTTACTGTGATGATCTTTTAGTATGCAAATAAATAACTTTGTGTCTGCTTATTCAACGTCTCTATGTCTCTATGTCATTGTAAGAGTCCTCTGCTAATATTTTACTGGAAAGGAAAAATCATATATGCCTGTATGAGGTAGAAAAGGGTAAGTGTCCCTCCTTAAAATAAATGAGGCTCTGTGTGGTTGTCAGTAGACCTAATTTGGAAATCACAATACAGAGCCTATTTATAGCATTGTAGCGGAGTCAGCCTGCTGGCTGCAAGTGGTGAATATCAATATTCATATGAAAAATGAAAGATCAACCTGTTTAAAAAGAAGTTAAAAAATAAAAATGTATTTTTACTTCTGAACATAATACATTAAATAAAAAAAAAACCTTTAAGATGTATTTTAGGCTTTTCTTATATGAAATCTACTAGCTGCTCAGGGGTGTGGAATTCCTATCGCCCGACGCCTGGGACAGGCAGTTTCGGGCGTCGGGCGAGTAGTTTTTTTCTACACTTAGCCCGGCTGCGGGAAGGCAGCCGGCTAACTGTAGTGTGGGAGCCGTTTTCGTACACGTTATCTTGAATGGCTGTACAGCCGTCCAAAAATCACTCGTAACCTGCCTGAATCTCCCTCCCCTCTCTCTCCTCCCCCTCTCTATCTATTGCCGGCGTCCGGGGGTGTACCGATCCCGACTCCCTCTCTCTGCACGCGGGCTTCCTTTTTGATGTGGTCCTCGGGGTCCCCCGCTCTTGTGGGAGACCCGTGACCACGGCAAATTAGATTAGGATTTGACAGCACGGAGCAGGATAGAGAACGCTTCTCTACTATGCTCCGTGTGAATAGTGACACAGGAATGCAGCCTTCCTGTCACAGGAGAACGCGCACAGAACTGTGCTACAACTCCTGTGTTGGAGGTGATAGGGTCAATAAAGAGAACCTGTCACCTCCAAAAGCCATCACACAAGGGGCTTGTTACCGCTGTAAAAGTCAATAAAGTCAAGTGAAAAAAAAAGAAGTAAAAAATAAAATATATATATTAAAAATGTAAATACAGAAAAATTGAAAAAATAACTAATAAAAATGTGAAAAATAAAAAAGGTGATAAAGTAAAAATAAATGATAATTAAAAATAAAAAGATTAAAGAAAAAAAAAAGTAAAATCAAAATCTAAAAAATTAAAACCAACCACGCTGCACCTATCATCTGCATGCGAATAAACGCATGCATGGGGCATTGTGGGTGTGAGCAGAGTGTTCGATCAGTTACCGCACTGCAATTGTGCACAAAATCGTGTGGATGGCCAGGCGGTCACAGAATCGCACACCACCACTGATTGCACTGGCAGCGCCATTATTGTCTAATCGTGGCTGAAAACACTGCATGGTGCGTGTCGCAAAAAAAAAGGTACAGATTACCATGCGGATGTAAAACCATTAAAATCAATAGGGCCGCATGGCAACCACATATGATCGTCCAAGTCTGCACCCGCCCCAAAGGGTAAATTCACTTTCCCAAGTAATTTGGGAAAATTGAATTACCCGCACAAATCTGCACCCTCTCCCTCTCTGCTATACTTACCTTTCAGCAATTAGTTCTTCCCATCCGCCAGTACGAGTGTACTATCTGTACCATGTATTCTGACTTTCGCTTGCAAAATGCAAGAACTCGTTGGTCAGTGCCATCACCTGACAGCACTGACCAATGAGAAGCTCTTCTTGGCACTGCTAAATACGGTTTTGGTTGATTTTTTTGTATCAGGACAAGTAGATTGTCATGAGTACAAGTAGATCGGGCCCCCGCTTTAGTCCTTGGACAAGTAGTTTTTTTAAAAATGTCCACACCCCTGCTGCTGACACACCACAGCACAACAGTCAGGAAGCCTGGATAGTGACAGCTGACTTGCATACAGAACCGAGATATAAAACAATGAGATGAAATGAGAGTCAGACAGGCTGGAGGTCAAGGCAAGTGGTAAGCACACATTAAGAAAACAATCTGAAAACCAGCAGAAGATGAGGGCAGGGGACAAGCAGAATCTATGGTGAAAGGAGGAGTAAATACAAACCTTATTTTAGCTTTATGTCTCTTTTTGGGTAACAGGGGTATATTTACTAATGTACTCCTGTGCCCCAAAGTCAGCGTATAGTGGACTACTGCCCACTATTTACTGACAGTGCACAGCCATGCTGCAACTGAGAAGGACCCAAACAATATTGTCGGGATCTACTCGCTGCCTGATTGACAGCTGGCTCTGCCTCTCTAGAGGCAGAACAAGCTTTGCCGCCCCCCTCCCTCCAGTGGGTGCTGGAAGAACAGAGAGGGGAGGGGGAAAATCCCTCCAGGGAATGCTGACTGACAGTCACTGCTCCATGCAGGAAGAAGCTGTTAGCTGAGTGATCAACGGTTACATAATCACTCAGCTCTCAGTTTAAGAGCTGGCGTGACAGCTGCAGTGTTCTACGCTGACTATAAGAATTGGGAAGAGTATATTTTACTCTCCCAATACTTCTCCTTTAATCAGAGTGGCAACCAAGAGCAATGAAAAAAACACAGAGCAGCCAGACAAACCGTATACACTTCTAATCAGACACAAGCTGGAAGCACTGACCACATTTTAAAGCATGTTAAATGGAAACAGCATGGCAAAGCCACAATGTCAAGGAATGTCCAGCAGTTGACCTGATTTGCAAGAAGGTCCAGCAGGTCATGGCCTTCTACACATAGTAAGACAGAGAATACAACTAGCAGGCTGAGAGTAAGAGCAGTGACATAATGAGTAATTTTCCCCTGCTTGAGTTCTGGTTCTGGCAGTGCGGGTACTGTGGTTAAGTGCACCATTACTTTCAATGCGGACACTCTAGTATGGTGCAGAAATTCTGGTAATGCAGTAGTGGGGCTACAGACAGAGCCGGTCCCTGTTATGTATCCCCTTACCTAGTCAGATTTGTACCCAAGTACAGATTTCTGAGCCATAGTGCCACACAATAAGTACCAATTTGAGCACCAGGTTGCAAGTACTTCAGAACAGCTGAAAAGATTGCCCTTAGAGACTAATTTGATATGCAGAATCCATCTTTCTTGTAGTAAAAGTACAGACACACCCCTACCTTACATCCAATAAAATAGTTCCCGAGTCCCTGATCCAACACAAATCCCAACACACAGCCACCAGGAGAGTACATGCCTATTTTCTACCTTTGTACAATTTGGAATCTGAATACTGTACATCAAATTCAGAAGTGTTTTTGAGGCCGGACCATCATTTTTCCCGCATTTATGTAATATTTATGACATTTTCAGGTTTATTTTAAGTAATGGTATGCCTCGCACACAAAAAAACATTTTTAGCATGTTTTTGAAAGAAAAGATAATTTGTCAGTCCCAGCAGCAATAAACCATAGAGAAAGGTAGTATAAAACTGTTGTCATATGTTGCCTGCAGTTATGTGACACTTTTAATTATTTGGTTTTCCTTCAAAAAGTATACTTTAAGAGAAAGGGCCCAGACTGCCTAAGAGCAAGAAAAGGAGGGAAAAATCTGACAACAGATACGTTGCCTTTATATATATATATATAAACATAACGCATCCACTTTAATAAATTAACTTTACACTCTGAGCATTAGAAGAAATATCCTATATCACATAAAATCTAATAACAATCAACAAAACTGTTCCTTTCCACTTTACCAAAATTGCCAAGCTTCTAAAACATTGTCACAAAATTTACCATCACTGTCATCTATAATAAGTAACATAACTACGCACAACTACTAGTTACACTACTCTTAACTAAGGTAAAGGGTAGAGGAAAATATTGATAATTTCCTGTAGTAAGATATTAGATTGGTGGTCACTAACGGAAAGTCTGCTATTTTCCTAAACATGTTCATTATGCTGTACACTTTACCACATAATGTCCGAAATAGCCATCTAATTGTAGTTCTGTCGGGATAACCATTAAACATGTATATGCATACATCTGGTTTTGTGCTATTTGTTTCTTGTAAGAAGTGACTGAAGTGTTGTGTCTAGACATTGCTCGACTACACTTCACCTCATAAACCTTAGCAACAATTATTTTCTTAATTCCTGGGAAACAGCTCACAACTTTCTCATATCCTTACATTGAACTGAGCATCACAGTGAACCTATATTCTCACACAAATTAGTTGCAGTGAATCATCTTTACAAACGCTGGAAAATGTCAAATAAAAGGTCTGTGAAGAGCATAATCAGATGCTTAGAATGAATAAGCAGAAATAGCAGTTTCTTCTTATTTTACATATAAAATATTTTAAATTTAGAACACATCTGTGTAATATATAGATATACACACTGTGTACATACAGTATATATATAGTATGTGTACAGTATGTGTGATTATATATATATATATATATATACACAGGGCTTAACATTTCCACTCGCCTGCTCGCATTTTGCGAGTAAAAATTAGGTGAGGGTGAGTGGAAATTTGAGAGCAGAGCAGCTCCTGTCAGTTCTGGCTTCCTTCGGCCGGAGCTCTGACAGTTCTGAGCGCCGGCGAAGGAAAGAATGTCTGTGAGCAGCATTGATGCCTGGCTATTTGGGTGTGACAGTGAGGGCTGCTGCAGACCTCTGTAATCACTCACAGATAAACCAGGGATCGATCCTGCTCACAGCCTCCTCCCTGCAAAGACGTGAACAGGTGAGGGGGCTCGGGGAAGGGGTTGAGTGTATTATAATTTTGTTTGGGGGGTTAATAAGGGTGGGGGGGATATTATTCTTTGTGTGGGGGGTTAATAAGGGGTGAGTGTATTATTTTATGTGGGGCGGGGGTTAATAAGAGGGGGAACCTTGTTTCTTTGGACAGCCCAGTGCTTCTGATAGTTAAAGATATGGGATAACCAGGTAAGGAATGAAATTTCTTTTATTTGCTTTATTGTGAAGTTGCTAGTCTGTGGCTGTCATGGTGATCTGCAGTACTCCTAGAACTGCCGCTGCTTTTCTGCAGCTACCTGTCAGCTTTTAACTTTCACAAGGGATGTCAATCTAATTTAGGGGTGGGCAATTAATTTTCTTGGGGTTCTACCTGGGAAACTGGGATGGCTGTTGAGGGCCGCACTGATTAACGCAAGGCACCGTGCAATGCACCGACCATGTGTTACAACACAGCAGGTGCGTTGCCATTCATTTGAATGGCACCCCAAATGCACCTCTTGGCTGCAATGTAAATTGACCAAGCCGCAACACTGGGTACCGTACCAGTGCTGACCTGTGGGAGGGGCCCAGCAGGCCCCACCTACTACAGGCTGCCTGCAATAAACAACAGGATGGGGCGTATACTAGACCAGTCTTTCTGCTAGGTATGCACCGATGGCGTTTTTTCTGTATCGCATGCGAGTACTGATATTTATTACTCAGCATCACCGAGTACCAACACTGGTACTTCTGGTAGCGTGTCATTACCCACCGCCCAGCTTCTTGAGTTCCCGGGAAGCTGGCTTCATGCGGTTTGGCCAGGAAGCCAGTATCCCAGCACCCCTTATTGTTAATAAAGTGTGAGTGTATTATTTTATGTGGGGCAGGGGTTAATAAGGGGGAGTATATTATTTTATGTAGACCAAGCAGCATTCGTTTTCCAACCACGCCACCAACCCGCCAAAAATCGTACGATTTTCGGCAGGTTTTCCAGCGTGCTTGGTAGACAAAACTCATACGACCTTACAGTAGAAGCGATCGTACGCTGCCCATACACCTGCCCATACACACATCCTCATATGGTAGTGGTGAAAATTATCAGTGCCCCCCCAGTTTTGACTGTGGTATCTTATCTGCACCCTGTTAACATATACAAAGCTAAGTTATAATTGCTGTTTTTTATATTTTGGACTCTTTATTCTAAAGAAAAAATCATAAATAAGATATGATGGCTCCTTGATACACGTGGGTAGCAAAGGCTGGTTGGTGTACTCCGATCCAACAGAAGAGCTACTGTAGCTCAAATTTCTAAAAATCTTATTGCTGGTTCCGATAGAAAGGTGTCTGAACACACAGTGCATCGCAGTTTGTTATGTATAGGGGTGCGCAACCATTGACCGGTCAGGGTGCCAATCCTGACCCTTGTCCACTGCCTAATCCACAGCGCCTACAATGGGCACATGAGGGGGAAAACTGGACCACGGAGCAATGAAAGAAGCTGGTCTGGTCTGATTAATCAGGTTTCTCACGTGGTTTCGCTAGCCTGTTATGGTCGGACTTGGGGGAAGGTGTGCACGTTTTCTGCTCACCCTTTGCTGGCCACCCAGGGATACCGCCACTACATGAATGGCTTCTGGCTGCAGCAGCTGGAAGATTCAGGCAGATGAACTGGCCAAATCTGGTCATTAGGTTAGCCCCTTCACTGAGCTGAGAAACAAGCTGGGATTGGGTTGACCTGGACCGAAAGCTCATCGACATTTGTCAGTGAATACAACTGACTGATGAACTTATAGTTCTGTTGGATATCAGATTCACAGTAAACGTTCAAAAAGAAATGTATCTCTTTTGTTTTGTGCTTTCTCAAGCTTAGGCTTGTTGTGAACAAGTAACACTGTAGTAATTAACTACTTTGAGGAAACATACTTTACACAATTTTCTGCGGACTTTCTTTTGGTAGGAAGATAACCAGTGCCTTACAAATTCCTGGAAATGACGCATTTCAGGACTGGAAAGGAAAATTTACAATGCATTAACAATGGCCACAGTGAAAGTTAACTGTAAAAAAGGTATGACTAATGTGCTGCTCAACTGCTGGCTCATACACTCTTTGATCTACTCACGGGTTATAAAATGATCATGTCTCTGACAGAAAAGAATGTGTTATCTGTCTTTTCTATCATCCTAAACAGCAAATACGACAATAATCAATTTTTTAAAATACAAAATTCCCTGATTGCAAAAGATTTACTGTTCAGCTGCAGACAAATTGAGAAATACTTTTACGCTCACTATGCAACTGTGACTTATTCAGTACACATGCTTCTAAAATGCTGCCTTTTAAGTTGTGGCGCACTTTGAAATCCACGCTATGTGTATGCAAATACTCTGACAGAAATCATGAGTGGGATGGAGACAAAGCCACCTTAAACACATTCATAGAGTTTTATGGCTCACCTCATACATGACCTATATTCTTTTATAGAGAGAGCACCGAGTCAAGATGCAAAGAGAAATGTAAAACCTTACAACCAACTATCTAAAATGAAAGTATGTTTGTGTGGAACCTATTAAATGCTCGGCTTAAATAAAAAAAGAAAGAGGAGAAACAAAGAACACGATTTCCCCTTTGATGTGTCTTGGTAAATTCTTCCTTTAAGATTTTTTTTATCTAGCCTTTTTTTAGTTGTTAGAAATACAAAATGAAATAACAGAACATTACACAATAATAATGTGTAAAACAATTAAGATCCATGCTCAAATGCACCTCACATGATAGAAATCATTTACCGAATCAGAAATCCAATAACTGGGAGATGGAAGGTAAAGAGAAAAAATTAAAAGGGATGAATAAAATCATAACACTGAGGGCAATGGAAAAAAAGAATAGGTCATGCATTGAAATGATAGTCAGTGAAGTATTAGTGGGGCAGTCTATAAGAGAAGCAGTAGTCACCAGTGTATACATAATCTAGCCACTGAACAACTGTTCTACAACTCACTATTGTTCATACATCCACACTGTCATCAGGTACACATGCATGTCTGTGCCTGTGAAGCTGGGAAGGGAGTGCTCAGACATCAGCTTGTCACTTATGGAAAGATACCAGGCTCTACTAAGGGGCATCAAGACAAGTTGCAGATATATAATGGTTATAGAATTAACCATAAAGAGCAAGATCAGGCAAATGTTTCCTTATGTCTGCAGATACTTATGAGTTGATCTCACTATACATTTTACAATCTGATTGTACAACCTCTATACAATCTCCTTTTTAATTACTAACAATTATGTACAGGCAGGGCCTACCTAAACCGTTCATTTAAATGTCCAATCTGGCATGTGCCTAGATGTTGGAGATTGAATAGATTATAATGTGTAAGGTCAGCACTGGAAATGTTGGGATTTCAACTGTGGATGGAGCCATCTAAAGATATTTATGAATGCAGGGGTCAGCTGAAGATCTAACCAAGAAAATCATACTCTGGGGAATATGGCATCTCTGTCAAGAAAACAGAGCCAGGTCTTCCATCTCTGTATTTTCTATCTCAATAAAACAGTATTTCACTAAATACTTTAAGACCAGGCATGTTTCTTCCATTTACCCTCTCATAACTAGATTTGTTGTTATTTTTCAGTAAATTCAATACATCTTTAAAGGAATCATCAATCTTTACAATGTTTCTGATAGAAATGAACCCATTTGCAGTGGTGAACTATAATAGTGTGATTAAATGGTTGTCCAAGTTACAGGATTTTTTTTTCCTTTCTAACCAAGTAGAATAAAAAAATTTAAAAAAAACAACTCATAGTTCAATATCAATCAAAAACTCAGGAAAGGTGATGCAACCCAGTATTGATGTTGCTATCATTACAATTCTGCCATTTGGCAGAGATGGAACTAATACTATGGGCTGCAGAAGAATAAATCATTCACAAGGAAAGAGCAAGTAGACTAGGAACAAAAAAGGATTATTATTTATAAAATATATGGATGTTTACTGACCAATATGAAGGAACTTGGACTGTGGCAATGCATTACAACAGTAATAAGGCTACATGCTGGATATTCGCTATTGACAAAAATAAGGGGATATTTGTATCCATCACAAAGGGCAACAAATGGGCTACTAACTGAAGCAACCAAAAGGAAAATTCAATAGTACAGTACAGTACAGGCAGCTCTTGAATTCACCATGGTAGAAGATATATCACCTATATACTTAAGGTTCTATATTTATGAGGTGAGTAACAACTGGCTCTTGATTGTGCATCTTAAAGTGACACTAAACTCAGGAGTTAAATCTTAAACACGCATTCCAGTACCTTAACTATTAAAAATACTGGACCTTATTTGTGTTTCATTCAGCTGTGTTGGGAGCGGTGGCTACTTTACAACACACACAGAGACCATGGGGAACAAAAGTAGCCACCCCCCAGAAGGAAGGACAGTGTCAGCACCAATTCAGAGATGATTTAAGGATCTACAGCCGAGTGATACACAAATAAGATACCTTTTTGTTAATAGTTAAGGTTCTTGAATGCATTTTTAAGATTTACCTCATGAGGTTAGTGTCACTTTAAGCTCATAAAAACAAAAAAGAATAAAATAAGAATGTTTCAGTCTTATCATGAGTTAGATGCTAGGCCCTCGAGGAAATATACAGACTAAAGACAGAATGGTGGCTTAGTGTCCTTGCAGCACTGGGTTCCCGAGTTTTATTTCTACACACTTAGCTAAAAGTAAAACTGTCAGGAAAAAAAAAAAAAAGGAGGACTGTCATTGCTAACTTTCTTTGCAAAATGCAAGGTATTATGATGAACCTCTGGTTTCAATGCTTCATTGGGGTCACTGAACCAGAAAAAGTATTAAGATCAGGTAAACCAAAGAAAAGTCTAAAGTCCTTATCAGCACGCTTGTTTTGGGTCAGTGACTGGAAATACTGAATCAAGAGGGCCAGCACTTTTCAGAAGAGAAAATCAGCAATGGCAGCCTCAAAGTGTCTGTTATGGTAGGTGTTCGTTAAAGAAAACCTTTCCTGAGAGAGGTATGTAGGTTGCTGACCTTTAATTCTGTTACTTACCTGTCTGTCATACTGTGCTTCAATACCTTGGATTCTTACCTGACCACCATGCTTCCAATAACGTCACTTCTGACTTTCATTTAAACTTCCTGATCTACATAACTGTTCTGGGGCTGAGTCCGTTCAAAATATACAAATCAGAAGGTCAGAATAATAGCCAGGTAACTAGCATTTTTAGAAGGAGGTTGGCTATGGCAGTTTTGCGATTTACCTTAAAAAAAAAAGGGTTTATTGTAAAAATCCCAATACACCCTTTTCTTTAAGATACATGGAAATGTCAGGTTTTTTTTAATCATCTCAATACTTTCTTGTTTACACAGAACATTTTGCCTCCACACACACACACACACACAAAAAAAAAAAATTCATTCAGAAAGTATTCAGACCCCCCTTCACCTTTTTCAATTTTGTTATGTTGCAGCCTGATACTACAGTTGTTTAAATTCTTTTTTTTTCTCATTAATCTACACTCAGTACCACATAATGACAAAGTGAAAACAGAATGTTAAAAATGTCTGTGAATTTATTAAAAAGAAAAAAAACTGAAATATCACATGTACTTCAGTATTCAGACCCTTTACTTAGTACTTTGTTGAAGCACCTTTGGCAGCAATAACAGCCTGGAGGCTTTTTGGGTATGACGAGACAAGCTGTGCAGCTGGATTGGGAGATTTTCTGCCATTCTATTTTACAAATCCTCTTCAGTTCAGTCAGGTTGGATGAGGACAGTCGGTGGACAGCCATTTCCAAGTCTCTCCAGAGATGTTCAATAGGGTTCAAGTCAGGGCACTGGCTGTGCCAATCTAGGACAGAGTTATCCCTAAGCCACTCCTGTGTTGGTGTGGCTGTGTGCTTAGGATCATTGTCATGTTGGAAGGTGAATCTTCAGGCAAGTCTGAGGTCCTGAGCACTGCGGAACAGGTTTTCATTCTGTACTTTGCTCCATTCAGCTTTCCCTCAACCCTGACCAGTCTCTCCCAGTCCCTGCTGCTGAAAAACACCCCCACAGCATGATGCTGCCACCACCATGCTTCACTGTTAGGATGGTATTGGGCAGGTGATGAGCAGTGCCTGGTTTCCTCCAGACACAATATTTAGAATTGAGGCCAAACAGTTCAATCTAGTTTCTTCAATCCAGAGAATCTTGTTCCTCACAGTCTGAGAGTCCTTCAGGTGATTTTTTGCAAGCAGGCCTTCATGTGTTTTGCACTGAGGGGGGGCTCCAGTCTAGCCACTCTGCTATAAAGGCCAGATCGGTGGAGGGCTCCAGTGATGGTTGTCCTTCTGGAACATTTCCCATCTCTCACACAAGATCTCTGGAGCTCAGTCAGAGTGACCATCAGGTTCTCGGTCACCTCTCTTACTAAGGCCCTTCTCCCCGATTGCTCAGTTTGGACTAGCGACCAGCTCTTGGAAGAGTCCTGTTTGTGCCAAACTTCTTCCATTTTAGAATTGAGGCCACTGTGCTCTCAGGAACCACCCCAGTGCAGAAAAAATGTTTTTGTAGCCCTCCCCAGATCTGTGTCTTGCAAAAATTCTGTCTCTGAGCTCTGCAGGCAGTTCCATTGACCTAATGGCTTTTGCTCTGACACAGTATGCATTGTCAGCTATGAAGTCTTCTATAGAGAGGTGTGTGCCTTTCCAAATCATGTCCAATCAATTAAATTTATCACAGGTGGACTACAAACAAGTTGTAGAAACATCTCAGCAACGATCAAGAGAAATGGGAGGCACCTGAGCTAAATTCCAAGTCTTGTTGGTTCTATATACTTAAGTACATGTGATATTTCAATTTTTCTATCTTTAATAAATTCACAGACATTCCTAAAATCCTGTTTTCACTTGGTCATTATGGGGTGCTGAGTGTAGATTCATCAGGCTGCAACATAACAAAATTGAAAAAAGTGAAGAGGGTATGAATACTTTCTAAATGCACTGGGGGGGATTTATCAAAACTGGAGCAGATTTGCATTTTCAGCCAATCAGCATCTTCCTCATTTTCAAATCTTACCTGAGCAAACTGTAGAGGGATGCTGATTGGTTGCCATGGGCAACTGCTGCAGATGCTGTCTGCTCCAGTTTTGATAAATTCCCCCCACTGTATATAGGTCATGTAAAAACTGAACTATATAAAAGTAGTAGTTTGTATTTTTATCCCGCACTGTTGCTAATGGGTAAATGATTTGCATATGACAACTTAATGTGTCCTACTAGGAAGGAAATTCACAGAATAATGGGTACATTTCTCACTGCATCTGCTGGTAAAAACTGCTGCCCTCATCAAATGGCTGATAGCCTCTTCAGTAAATATAATTTAACATGGAATATCATGTGATGTAAAATGGATAGTAACACATTCTTTGTCAACCTAAAAGTGTCTTTACTGTGTCCAAATTAATAAGAAACCCACCATGTCTTTAATTAATGATGTGTGGGGGCTTAATGCAAAACCAGGCATGCCCCTGCTGCAACTGATTAGGCCAGGAGGGTGGTGTGCCAGTCACAGTTTTGCACGAGCCTGGGCGAACTCCTGAGAAGTGGGTTCACACCAAGTCCCCGCACATCGCTGTCTTCAATTATGACTAGACACTGCTTTTACATGAGGGTTCTGAGAGTCATTATGTAATTTACTGCTATAACCTCAAAAAAACAATGGTCTCCAAGTGAACACAAACAGCATGAAGAGCCTGCCTTGTATCGTGGGTCCTTCCCAAAAAATATGCTACGAGACTAATTTGTAGCCCGACTCACAAACTGCTTTTTAAGTAGAGTAAAATCTGACATGTAATATTTTTTCTCAGGTATACCCCTTTATGTGTTTATGGACGCCAAAGGCACCCTGGTTTAGAAAGGCTGCTCTAAGCAAATACCTTGGGATGTTTGTTTCCAAAATGTGGTAATTTTGCTTCTACAGTCCTGGCACTTCAGGGCCACTGAAAATGTAATCAGAAAATCAGATGTGTAATTTGTGGCCCTTGAAAGCCTGAAGGTGCTCCTTGGATTTTGGGCCCCCTATGTGGCTCAGTAGTCAGTATGATTTCTGTACCAGATATCCACTGCCTGCAAGCGAGAAGCCAGTGTAGGCAAGATCCTTGCTTATAAAATAAAGATGAATTCTAGTTAAAATGTTCCAAATCATGATTTTTGAACCTATAAATCTATCATTGCCTACAAAGTATTCCAGCAATTTTATCATTATGCTGATTAGAACCAGACCATTAATGCATGTATTAACTTTCCATGATAGCAGTAATTAAAGCAATATGGCCTACCTAAAAAACAGTTTTTACATGATATCACTTAAATCATAAACAATTATTTAATTCAGACAGGTAGAGACAGTGGTTGGGGCCATGCAAACAACTGCAATACAGAAGCACAGTTATCCAGTGGGGCAAAAAGGAATGGTGCCCTCAATTACCTATAAACCAGGCCCATGCCACCCAGAAACGTTCTACTTTAATCCACCAATCTCCAATGCTATCAGAGTGGATGAATCTAAAAGGTGGCCTTGTCTTTACAATTTGAATCTATAATGCTTCTTGAGAATGCTTAATGTATATGGTGTGCGGCTGTACTTCTTTACTAAGCTGTGTACGCTGAGGAACAAAGAACTTTAACTCTTAATAATTAATCATGTCCTGCATATGAAGTAATTGTGCCAGGACAAACCCATCAAGGTAGACTGACTTTTGTTTTGAACTCTCGCCATCTGAACACAGAATGCTCTGACTGTGATTGAGTTAAGGTTTCATTATCTTTCATGCCAAGGAATTAACATAGCAATACTAATGCAATTATCTGTCGGCATCTGAAAAAATTAATCAAGGAAACTGGACTTGCTGTATTTTTCCTGAAGACGGTTCACAGGTCATCCGACTAGCTTTCTCAATTCAGAATGACTTGTACAAAAATTATATGGGAATACATATGGTGAATGTTGCTCCAATCCACATGATCTGTTGAACATAACCAGCATGTGGTCAGAGACCTTATGGAGGTAAGGTGTTGATTGCACTTGCATAATTGGAGCTAGCAGGTGTTATTAACCTGCCCAGAGAGAGGTGTTAAAACAGCATTGTATGTGGCAGACAACACACACACACATTTATCTGTCAGGTTGCATACATTTACTACAAATAGTCAAAGATCTGATCTCATTTAATGTAAAAAATCTGCTAAAATTTAGAAAAATTTAACATGGGACAGATATGTTTTCTCTGCACTTTAAATTATTAGACTTTGTCTGTCCCAGTACTACTGTGTCAGGATGCCTTTAACACCAAACTAAGTAACAAACTCTTTTAATTTAGGTATATTCTAGAAATCAAACCTGATATAGAATAACAAGTGACCTTTAAATTAGTGCATTTTCACATACTCTGTTTTTGCATCAACAATAATAGAAATGTTTAAAACAGAAAAGAAAAAAAATAAAAGGAAATATATCCAGGCACTAATGCCGGGGGCGGCAGCTAAAAATAGTAGCAACAGACGAAAAAGGGGAAGAGATCTATTTCTGAAGAGGAAGTCCACAGATAGATACAGCAGGATGTATAAGCAAGCATTAGGTCGACAAATATGCTTCCCCTCTAATCTCCTTTGTAAAGAATTATGGGCATGTACCACCATCTTGAGGGAAATATCATGAAATATAGCTGCAGCATAAAATCAGCAGAGACAGGCAACAAGAAACATCATTCATTGAACTACGCATATCTAAGTAGCTGTTGTAACTGTGCTGCATTCAAAGTCTATCACATTTGCATTCATGCAAACTTAATATAATGTTCCCATTGCAAGACTGAGCAGTGTTTCACAAGGCTTCTTTACAGGAATTCATTATTTTGCCAATCACTGCAACCTCTCTGCTTCCAGGAAACTCCATTAGGGGCATTTAAATTGTCAAGGATGTGTAAAATATACTGAATCCGGGGTAAAAATAGAAAGACTATATGGTTACAGTTGGGATTCCCTGCCCAGCATTTGATTATGTCTAGTGGTCAGATACTCACAATGAAGGTCTGGAACATGCAAACACCTATGTCAGAAGACTCAAGAGGATAGGGTACAGGCTGTGTAAAATGGTGGTCCAGAGGAAAAAAACGTCTCTGCCCTCTGAACCCCCACTATGGCACAGTCTGTACCTCTTCTTCTTAGAGGTGCAGCTAGGAGAGTGTAGGAGCGGTTACCTACCCGTTCACACCTAAGCGTTTTGTCGCGCCAAAATGCTTAAGACAAGGATTCCCCTTAGTTTCCATGACCCCTGTTTGCACTTGAGCGTTTTGTCGCAAGCAGAACAACGCCTCTCGCCGGAGCTACTTTTTGGCAGATTGCAGAGCTTTTTGGTCCCATAGACTTCCCCTGATAAAATGCACAACGAAACAGGTGTGAACAGGGGGCATAGAAATTAATGGGATTCCTTGTTCTTGTTTTGTGGCATTCATGACAAGCAAATGGAATTCCTTGTCTTGACTGCTTGGTTGCGCTTAGCTTTGAGCAACAAAACGTCTAGGTGTGAATGAAGTCCAAGGCTGGATTCATGCCAAGGCGACAGCAATTTTGCTAGTTTCTGCCATAGATTAAATGAATGGGAATTTGTTTTGGATGTCTTTTTTTTTTGAGCGTTTTTTAGAGCAGAAAAAGCGGGCTACTTCTAGACTGTTTTCCTCTGGCCTAAAGAGTGCTGTACAAGTGGGAAATGTGCGAGTTGCCATCTTGTTTATAATTTTTAAATGGGAACTCCTTTTCATTCCGCTCTTCTGTTTCCGCTTACTGTCATAGCAATGAAAACTTGATAGTGGTCCTCACAACTCTTATCTAAATCCAAACCAAAAAAAAAACTTTTGCCTATAGTTATAAAATTAGCGTCACTGCTGATATAAACAGATCGGGCAATAACAAATATACAATGCATGCCTCTTGGCAGTGTAAGGAACAGAATTACCATAGTTCCAACATAAACATGTTCATGCTTGCAAAGTTGTATCTTTTGGCTACCGTAATCACCAACAGATCACTGGTAGTTTTGTCAATTATACTGCCAAGAAAAACAGAAGTTTTTTTTTGTAAGCTTACACACAGTGATTGTTTTTTTTCTTACACACAAGCTTAAATCCGAATTTCAGTATTTAACCCCCCAACTGCCACCAGCCTTCCCCCACTGCCCCTTGTTATATGCTAAACACAGACATACTGTACCTTTTCCCTCCAGTCTTCTAGCCGGTCCAGTGATGGCACAATGATTTTCCTTCGTCAGTGGTTGGGGGAAAGGCAGTCTTCCTGGACTGAATATAATGATGTGTGATTACCAGTCAGTCCTGGAGAACTTTGAGCCCAGTTTGCATGATGACGTGCCCTCTAGGGGGCGTGTAAACGACAGGCTGGGCTCATAGGAAATGGAAGAATGACCCGGCTGTCATTCTGCCCAAAGTGGACTGCTGGGGATAGACCGAGGGGGAGCATGGGATAGAGCTGGAGCGTGCAGAGGTAAGTGGCACTTGATAAATAATTTTAATATCAACGGGGAAGGGGGGAATGTAATGATTTAAAAAAATTAGTTCTATTTTAAAATGGAACTATGAGCAAAATCAAAAATTACACACATAATGCAGTCTGTCACTAACATTGTTATTGCAGGTTTTGTTTTTTCGACTCTCCACTGTAACATAGTTTTGTGTTGAACCAGCCAGTAGATCTGTAACTTTTTCACTTCTTTTAACAGCCACATTGTCACCCTGCATACAGTTTAGTCTTGGATGGACACTGTTTCTGTGCCCACTCAGGTCAAACAGTGTCAGTGTAAAGTCATGCCCTCTAACAACTGATACTAACTTCTGCAGCAATGCCCTGCCAAACCCAATGCTGTTGGGTCTGAGCAGGGGCGGAACTACTGCCGGTGCAGCCGCACCGGGGCCTGAAGCTGTGGGGGGGGGGCCCAGTGAGGTCTCGTCCTGGGCCCCCCACCCTAGGTTGAATACGGGGCAGTGCCGATGGGCTTCTAAGCAGAGCGTTGGGATCCGGTAGGTCCCGCTCGTACTCCCGGCCGCGTCCCTAGTAGCAAGCGGCGGGAGATGAGAAGGGAGAGAGGGGCTGGCAGTCTGCAGATGTTTATCTGCATTGACAGACAGGCTTCTCAGCATGGGGGGTGGGGTCAGGTAAGTTCCCGCTCCATCTCCCGGCTGCGTCCCTGGTAACAGGCGGCGTGATACGAGGGGAGAGAGTGGCAGGCAGTGCGCATGTGCAGATCTATATCTGCAGTGACAGGCTGGTCGTCCCTATGGTCTGGATGTTGCTGAAGTTTTAGAAGTTCTGTGTCCAGCCTTCTCCAGCCTGCAGCCAAGCCTCTGTCACTGCCTATGGTGGGATGAGCAGAGAGGTCCCGATTCTCTTCCCTGGAGCCTGTGGAAAGGTGAGCCTGCTTTAGCCATGGTAACTTAATGCACCAGCACAGGGAGAGGGTCCATTTTAAGGGCTGGTTTACACAAGCTCCAGTGTGTTCTAACACAATTCGCCGCTGAAACGCACTGGAGCACATCCCGGCCAGCTTCCTGCGTTTAGGGGCGGGAGGGGGCATGGCAGTGTGATGTAGTCAATGGCACCAGAGCCATGCCTCCCTTCCCCCCGCCTGCAATGTGATCGCCTGCACCAGAACGCGTGGCACATCAGTGCCTGTGTTGCGGTCCTGTGTGATCTGAAAAAATAGTGCGTGCACTGGACCGGAATGCAGACACTGTTGCGCCACACATTCTGGTGCAGGCGATGGCACTGCAGATGGGAGGCGTGGCTGCTGTGCCATTGACTTCAACTCACTGCCATGCCCCCGGCTGCCCCTTCTGTGTGGGGTTGGTGGTTGGGGGGAACAAGAAAAAAAATCTTGCACCGGGGGCCTTTGTTCCTAAGGTCCGCCACTGGGTCTGAGGGACATGTGACCCCCCTCCCATGATGCAGTGATCAAGCCTAACAGCCAACACTAAGTCTGAGCACTGTCACAGGAAGAAATGGTGGGGGACTGTGGCAGAGGTGAGTATCTGTGGGTTGGGGGGGCAGCTTTACACAGATACAGTATGGTCATTCTGCCCTGAATGGGCTAAGTGACAATGTCTCCAAGAATGCAAAAAACTATTTAAATCCCAACTACAGCTAAAGCTGGCCATACACTAATTTTTCAACCCATGGGCCAAATAAAAGAAATGGATCAGATTCCTCCATCAACTCTTTCGAGCATTGATTGAGGAATCTCCCGCTTTCTTCATTGTATTCAGCTCATTGGCTGCTGGCTCTGTTCATTTCATTCAAAGGTTACCCGACTGCCTTCTACGATCAGCTGATCAAGGGATGCTGGCCGAAAGGGTGCCGACAGGTGCACCCAATGTGCAAATTTCTTGATGAACCCAGACCAAATTTGCATAGTGTATGGCCACCCTAACACTTTTAAAAGCACAGTGTGCATTAGAATCTGCAGCAGGTCAGATAGAGCTTGCTCCATTTCTTGGCTGGAACATATCCAACATCTAGCCCTTTCCTGCCCGGCTTTACCAACCCTGGCCTGCCCCCTTTTGATTTCAGTTCTTGCAATCATAAAGGCTGAGGATCACATGGGGGCATTACCGAGGGTAGTCTGCTGGCAAATGCAGCCTTCCAAGGAATGCACACTCCTCCAGATTGGCATTCACTCATAAAGGCATTTTAATATTTGCATAATTATTCACAAGAGCCAACCCACTGCTTGCATCGGGGCTCATGAGAGGAGTATTGAGGCAGGGTGCTATTCAAATGCTATCTACTGCACCCCCCCTGACCACCTCCCACCAGCCATGATCTGCCTGGATTGCATAGAGAAGCATAAAGACCCAGAGTTGACATCACTGGGCCTAAAATAAGGTATGTAATAAAAAAAAGAAAGGTTTGATTTTAAATGTTAATAAGCATGTTGATAAGGACATCCTTGGAACTTGGAGAAAAGGATGCAGCCAGGGGTTTAGACATTTGCTTAAAAGGGACCCCGAGTCTAAATAAGAGATGGAGTGCTACCTTGTTGAGTAGACTGCTAGGCAATTTTTGATATAGGTCACTTTTTCGGTAAAAAGCTGTTGGAGCTGCTAACTGCTGTGTTTGCTTTGATCGTTGCAGTTCAGCTTTAGCGGCATGACCTTGCAGATCTTATTTGGGCTGGATGGGTTCCTTGTGCAAGCATGCATTATTTGTTTTGTCAAGAGGAGACAACGGGGTAGAGCTATTCATACTTAAAGGGGCCCCATTCTGTTTATAAGTGGCCCTCAGATTCTCCTTTTGTAAGTAACAGCCTAACCTTCCCCCTGCTGTTTAACATTATCACTTGGAAACTACAGGTGAAAATTTGCAATAGATGTGAATCTTTAAAAAAAAAAATGTATATATATAAGAGCCAGTATGATCTAGCGGATCTTAAATATAATTAAATAAAATGTTGCTCCTGCTCATAATTCTCTTTGGTTCACAATTTGATTCCTGACATTCCCGCTCCTTGTCATATGACTCATCCTCCTGTAGTTCAGCAGTGAGGGACCAGCATGATCTACATAGTTTAAATATATAACAGGTTAAATCAGCAGACACCACCATACCCCACACAGAAATTGTGCCAGACTTTTTTTGTCATGCTCGCTAATCGTCTGGCTTCTGCAGTCCCTCCCTGTTTGCATTAGTGCAATGGAAAATATTTTTTGAAATACAAAACATTCTGAAAAGATTCTGAAAATACCTCAGCAGGGAAGAAAAAATAAGACAACGCACTTCACAATACGAGGAAACACCCTAAAAGTCCAACAGTGAAAGTGAATTTAACACAGTTCAAATATGTTAAAACCATTTCAAACAAAACACCAAATATAGGTTTAAAAATACAAGACAAAAGAAACCAGAGACTAATAGCACATATCATATTAGAGATTAAAAGATAAAACAGGACATTTTACAAAAATACTAATGATCAAACCAGATCAAACCAATATACATTGCCCAGCAAAGTATTTCTTTACATTTTTGCTGACGCTCTTACAGTCATACAAGATCACAAGGGAGAGTACAGTCTCCAGCAGCTGTTCATTTACTACCTTGGAGAAGGGAGGAGTGTCTATGTGGTGTGGAGACAGACACAGCTTACTAGCACACACAAGGATGGCTCCATAGAACCATACAAGGGAAAGGAGCCACCCTAAAACAGGATATCAGGAGAGGGAACAGGGGATCTTCTGACTCTGCAGGAAGCTACAATCTTTTAAACATCAAAGAGCAGTGTCCATTGTAAGTGATAAAATCAGCATTTGAAATAAAATGACAAAAAAGGAGAGCGCCCACTCCATGTGAAGGATCATTTAATAATTTGCTTTTAAAAAATGTACTAACAAGAGAAAAGTGACACACGCGTATTCAATGGTTCCCCTCACAGGAGGCTATCGCCCATCAGAAGCCACAGCGCAGCCAGGTCAGCTACCCCTTTTTGTCATTCTATAGATGTTAATGTTCCCCCGACTTGTGGAGCTGCCCCAGTGTGATCAGGTGGAATCAATTAAGGAGGAGGGCTTGCTGTGATTTATTTGCGCTGGGAAGATTTTGAATTTACACAGCGTTTGAAATAGCTTTAAAAAATTTGACATTATTAAATTCAATTAAATTAAATATGGTTATATTAGAGATATCCCTAATTATAAACTGTTCGTTTTATAGTACAGTTTTTCTTTTACTGCACCATCATTAAAAAAAAAAGCAGTTTTCTTATCAACCTGCTGGTATCAGCTAAGCTTACTGGGATAATGTTCAGTACATGAATAAAGATCAATGGTAAACTACCTGTTTGGTTGTGAAGGTCCAAAATCAATTTCCCTAAAGTTAAGTACAATATATAAGTAACCTATAGGGGAGCATGGCTTTTGGGCACCGGAAAAATGAAATATTGTGAAGCTGAAGCCCCAAGAAAGAACTGTCACATAGAGCTGTACCATACAGAGTAGAGCACCTCTTATACGGAGCACCAATTTAGGTGAATAGTCAGGATGCGATGTTACATTCATTTATAGGTATTGCTTATAGTAAAGTCAGAAAGTATCGCTTCAGCATCTTAAATAAAGCAAAGAATTATAACTTTCTTCTAGTACCTGGAAAGGAGTCCTGGATATTTGTGTGGGGCCCCAAATGTTATTGCTTGGCCACCCAAAATGTTTCCCAGTAGAGCCTGAATCAAATGATATCCTTTCTAACAAGATGGAGACCTAAATAATCAATTGTAGAACCCCATATGGAGTTGCAATCTGCAGGCTGGGGATAAAAAGATATGAAGTTATAACCTGGCATTTGACTGGCCGCAACCGCTTTATTTCCCTTTGTTCCTGAAGGTTTTATCATGCCCACTGTGTAACAGATATTTTTCACCTTACTGATGTTTTCTGTTCATTAAACCCTTTGCTTTGTCACCTCAAGTTTGTTTTTCCTCCAGCTCCATATTATGGTCAAAGACAACTCCACACACCTGGACCAATACTGAAAAAACGTCTAAACAGTGAAACTGTGTAGCGATAATACACAATGAATGAAATTTCGTTCAACCTAAAATACCTAATAACATTAGAACTGAAAGATGCACATTTTCACACCTGGCCATGCAAATAACCCCCGCGTCTTTCATTTCTACACGTCAGTATTTTCCACTAAATTAGAAATCAGTCATTTTTTGCTCATACAAAAACAAACTGCATGGTCATTTTTCAACATGTGAATAAAAAGTAACAGCACATACAATCTATGAAAAAGAAAGGGTACGTCTGCTCAGAAGTGCTAAACACTTCAAAAAGCGCAACATGCTCCAGTACATTCCTGTTACATCTATGAGATTACACGCAGTGCAGTTATGCCCTCTTCAGGAATAAAGCCTTTACTGCATCAGAATGGACAATCAACCATGATGTACGTTCTACTTATGAGCACGACAAATGTAAAAAATAAAAAATAAAAACTGCTTTAAAAGAATGAATGATCCTTGTATTGTGCTTATAACGCATCTGAACTGTAATAAAAATACATATGAAACAATAAAGCTTCATCCATGCCCAACTGTTTTCACCTTACAAAAGATTATTGTCCCAGATAGCAAGGATAACTTGCCACAAACTTGTGGCAGGGCTACATTGTAATTCTTGTTAACTTGCTGCACACATTCCTGACAAGTTGTAGACTTGCAAAACACTTGCAGCACAAGTTCTAGTTGACACTTTTTGAATTTGTAGCAAATTTGCTTGGCAAGTCTACAGCAAGAGTCCTGCATGTCTTACCAAGAGCTCTGCAAGTGTACAGCACTTTTGCAAAGCACGTTGATCTGGAGACTTGCAATGCAGACTTGCTGTAATTGTGGAACTAAATTGTGAAGCTTGGCAAGTCTGCAATAGTTTAGCAAGTCATATTCAAACTTGCAGCTCAATGGCTTGCTGTCTGGGGTAGTGTATCGGGGAGATTACCCTTCACTTTCTGTCCCATAGACACAACAGTAAATAAAAAGGAAATCTCTGCAATATGAGGGAAATCTCCTCGTAGACAGCTGTCATCGAAACAGGTGTCCTTATTGGAAGAATTCCCATTCATTCCTGTTCTGGGAATAATTGAAAATGTTGGTATTAGTATCACTTTCAGTCACAGTGACAAAAATCACCAGGGCAAACAGAGAGAGGGTGTGTTTCCACTCAGGGGCACAGACAGCAAAAAAAAACCCATAGGGGTTCTATGCCTTCCACACGTCATCCAAGACAAAAAAAAAATGTGGCTATCCATACAGTTTAAGCAGTTCTCTTCAAAGTCATAATTTCTATAGAGGTAAATAAGGTACAATAGGTGAATAACAGTCACACACACATAAAAGCTGAAATATTTAATTAGAAAGACATTGTGCCGAGTCCATGTTACTCTTCATCACAGTTTCAGCAACACACACATAAAAAACATTATATTGGTGCCCGATGCTTGACAACGATATACGGCAAAACAGTCTGCTCAGAAAGCAGTACTGGACTTTCCCAGCACTATTCTGTGGCCTTACCACAGGCATTCTGCTACTTTTTAGGCCTCGTTCAGACGGACAGCAGGCTCCACCGTCTCAAAGCAATCTGCAGGGAGGCAGAGCAGTGGCTGCCCAGTGTTCAGGTAATACTGCCGCCTACGATATTTAGTTTTTTTTCTTGTTATCCCAATAAGGCTTTTCTATTGCAGTATCGCATGGCCCTATTGTTTACAATGGTCACGTTTGGCAAGTGGGATCGTGTGCTAAACACAACATGCTGTGGAAAATGTGTGTGGCCATGGCATGTGTAAGGGTGCATTCACACTTTGTGGTTTGGAATTCCTGCAACAAGAACCCAGGGATTCCTGAGGCAGCTGTTCCATTTAGCTGTGGCTGCTGTTACTCATTCGGTGTTGACTGGCATTTGTAAACGGCAGTCCGCAAGTGACTCCTTCCACACGCATGATACGATTACATGTGGTTTGGAATAGATCACGGTTCCTGAATGCATTAATCCTGCGTCCAGGGACAGTGATTACATGTGGACTGTCACTTACAGATGTGGCCACTATCATCTAGGCATTCACTTGAACATGTGAAAACGGTTGCGTTAAAACAGGATCTCTGGGATTCCTGCCGCAGGAATGTGTAGATTGCTGCCGCAGGAATCATAAATTGTTTACTGTGAATATAGATGTACAGGGTAATTCCACTTTCCCAGGTGAATTTGGGAAAATGTAATTACCCCCTCCAATCGGGCCCCCTTCCCCCCGCTTTACTTACCTGTGGGCGGACGCTTCTTTCCCGCTGCTGGTGTACTATCTGTACTCCGTACATGGGAATGCAACCAGGTGCTCTATATTTTAAATTTTGCTCGCAAATGGCAAATGGCAAGCACTCATTGGTTAGCCTATTAACCTGACCACACTAATCAATGGGAAGCATCTATTAGCAAGAAGCGCTTCTCATTGGTCAGCACGGTCAGTCACGGTGACCAATAAGTGCTCGCCATTTGTGGGCGAAATTTGAAATACAGAGCGCAGGGCTGCGCTGCTGTGTATGGAATACAGATAGTACAGCGCTAGTAGAAGAGGGGAAGAAACGTTCCCCTAAAGGTAATTATTGCAAGGGGAGGAAGAGGGTGCCAGAATGGAGGGGGTAATTCAATTTTCACAAATTCACCTGGGAAAGTAGAATTACCCTTTACAGCTTAAGCGGCCACTATATTAAGTTTTAGGTCAGGAGATGGTAAAAAAAAACGCAGACTGTTTTTACCGCCCCTCGATTGCCTGTGTGAACGAAGCCTTAAAAAAAAGAAAACCCTTATGGCACATTTATATAGCACAGGTTTGTGTGTAACATATGTGTTTTCCACAGCGTTTGCTTTGGGGCTCTGAAGCAAGTGAAGCCCCATTCATTTGAGTGAATAGGCAGAAAATATAAATGTCAGGAGGAAACTGGTCACATGACACTGACAGGTCATCTGACTAGTTTCTCAGATCACAGAGTATTCTCTGCATCGTAATGCAGAAAATACTCAGAAGATTGCAAGCTCCAAGTTCTGGGCTAAATTTCACAAATGATGTGTAAAATTCACACATTGTAAACACTGAAGTGTCCTTTCAAGAGTCCATAGCATTATCTGCTCTCTGTTATATATTATCCTCTTATGGCTTTTTAAAACCAAAATAATCTCTGAATGCTGCATTCAGTGAAGGAAATTAAGTATTAAGGAACAACTGATAAATTATTATTTTGATTTGAGTGCATCCTCTGAGATTTAATGCTCAGAGAAAAGGGTGAAGCGGGAAAAAAACCCATCATTGATAAATGTATTAAATGTCTACCAAGGTACGTAGACAGAACCCTATATCACGTGGTTTGTAACTATGCAGAAAACAAAGTTAGTCGTTTGGTGAGGGAATAAAAACACAAATTATTTAGATATCATTTATCTGAGGCTTAATAGCGCAGTGTGGCAACTGCTTATGCATCAGGTAACGTTCATGGTAATAGCTGTAATTTCCGTTCCCAATTAATCATTAGTTTCACAATGAGTGGTTATTTTGACATTAAGCATTTGTTTCAAACATATATCTGAAGTCCTCGTCCCCTTGCCAGAGGAGCACACTGTAGCGTGATCAGCTATCACACATACAGGAGAGAGGCGGTTTTTGAGACTCAGACTACAGATCTTGAATATTTATAGATCACAGACTGATGCAACGTGCAAAGTTATTAGCCAGTTTGCATTTAGTGAGTCAGTATTGCCAGAAAATCTATAGTAAGACCACAAAAACAAGCACTAATTAAAATTTTTAAGAGTAAAGATGTATTTACTGGTAAGCAGGAAATACAAATGTGATTATCTGTGTCTTCAGTAATACAGTTCTGCAATCTGATCCAAGTGGCGGAAAATATATCATCTGTCCTGAAATGCAGCAGAAAGGCTTTGATTCTCCCAAAATCTGGTGTAATTTGCCTATCTCAAGGTGCAATTTGAACAAGATATCATGCATATTTTGAATGGGATTATTCTTCTCCAAAAACTAGAAATTAACCGAACAAGGGGATATACCAAACCATCAGTAACATGCAAAATAAGTTTGCAAATTGAGGATGTCGGGATGCACTGTACTGTTTGCAGTCAATGTAAACAGAACCTAAAAAAAGGTTGTTTTTCAAATATATTTCTTGATCAAATTTCTCTTTCAGCACATTGTATGAGTAACAGTGTAAGCAGACTGTACATTTTTTATAACCGTTTCAGTAGTAAATCACTAACCCATCCTAAAATGAGATTCTGATACTGCTTAAGAAAATGGCATATAAATATAATAGGCGGTTTCATCCCATGCTTCACAAATGATTATGGAGGTTGCCTATCACAACAAAGAGACACTATTCAGGCAAAGGTAGCAGACCAGAGCCAGTGGCCAGAGGATGTGGTTACTGTTTCTATACTAGATTTTCCCAGTTTCTATTGGTCCTGGGGTGCAGTACAATAAATTAAGGCTAGTGTGCAGACATTTGCAGTGCTGGTGTGGCTGACAGAATGGTGAGAGCAAGCGGCGGAAGCCTGCTAGATTGGTGAGAAGGGGCTGGGGCATTTGGCACATTGGTAAAAGTGTGGGTGGGGGTTTGGGAAATCTGGCGAGTGGTGAACGCACTTGAAAAAGTAGTGTGTGTGGGGGTAGGTGGTGGGCATTTGGCTGAGTAGTAGGGGGCATTTGACAGAATGATAAGAGCAGGTGGTGGGTGTTTGGCATAGTGCTAAAAGCACATGCTCTCAAGACTGCTACCACAGATGCTAGCCTAGTGGTGAGGCACTGTGCACTGCTTGATACCCTGACCATACTCATGGTCTGCTGTATATTTCGCCAGGGAAATGGGCTTAGCTTGTAAGGTAGCTGTCCTCCTTCACTCGCGGTGGGAGCTGGGTAATGTGTCAATCACTGATGTTGACCAGCTTTGTACGACAACAAAGAGCTTCCACCATGCCCCCCTCTCCCACCACCACCATATTCCTTCCTGGTTTTCTCAATTGTGCATTGCAGACTTGTCAACGATCACAGCAAATGTGACTTTACACACTGCTGCTGTGCCGCACATGCACGTTATTGCTGTCATATTTGCGCGGTTAGGAGAACCAGTCTGTGGCAGTCCAGAGAAAAATGTTAAATTGATCACTATTTTAAAGTTATCTTTTACATCCTATAGCTATTCACACTGTTAGCTATTCACACTTCTACTGCTTAACCTGCTATTTTTTTATTTTGACTTGCACATCTCATATTTTAACGTTGAATAGAGAGGAAAAATAAAATTACATTTGATTTACTGTGATCTTGTAAAATAATTATTTGACTTACCAGGTATATCCGAAAAGGTATGTAACGAAATCCTCCTTCTTCTGTGGAACACTCCATAAGTTTTCGGTTTATGGCCCAAAATTGGTCAAATTTATCTAGAATAAATTCATGAATAAAGTTAAGCTTCTGGACAGAAGGTATTTAGAAATAGGCTTATTTCATATAAGTACTCAAAGTAGAACTCTAGTCAAAACATTTTGTCTGTATGTTTAGCTAAGTGGGACTGAGTTAAAGCAATTGTCAGTTCTTTTTTCTGGAATTCTCACCAGCAAGAACCAAACTCCTTCCTATTGTGCCATTAGGAGAAATCTCCTCAGTGGGAAAAAAAGACTGGGATTGTTAAAAATGCATCTATGGGTGTGCTAAAGACCCACCTCTCTAAAAAAGTAAACCATCTCATCAGGGCCAAAAAAACACAAAAAATAACTGATACTGTGGTAATATTACATAAATAGAGTGTCTGGGAGTTAAACTCCACAAAGCTAGCCTCCTAGACTGGTTTCATTTTTGCCACAACTGGTATATATACTCATATATCAGGGATGCGCAATTCCTATACCCCAGCACATGCAGTTCCTTGAGCTGGGCAAGTGTTTTTTTTCCCTAAATTTAGCCCTGCTGCAGGCAAGCAGTGCTAAATGTAGAGCAGGGGAGCCCCTTTGTAACATCTGTGTCCCCTCGGATACCCACTGCCTCTGCCAACACGGGTGGGGGGGAGAGAGCACCAAGCATCGGAGGGGACACAGTCTGGCGCTCAGTGGGGAGGAGAGAAGCAGTCAGGATGCACTGAATTGCGGCCGCATATTCGGCCATTATGGTACTTTCAGCATTTGGCCCAAAGTACAATTTTCGGACAACATTTCGGTGCATCCCTAATAAATATATATGTTTAAAAAAATGTATTCCAATGAAAATTGACATTTCTATTTCAATAGGGAAATCAGGGACCAATTTCCAATCTCGATAGGTGTGCAGAACATGAGAACCAACCCCCCTAAAATATAGTCAAAATTCCACACCATTTGTGGCCTTATTATGCACATCAACCAGTGAAGCTTATATTAAATGGATTACACTATAGGATCTAGCTGACCAGGCAAATTTTTTAGAAACTGACATTTAAGTGGTATGAACTGCATGTGTGTGCACTGTTGCCGTTTCACAAGGGTTCATATATATTCTCTAGCAGTGCCTCTCTTTTCTTAAACTTTTTTACATATTGCCTTCGATTTTCAATTCTTTACATTTACCATAACCTATTTAGGTTTCCTGTACTCATAACAGTTTCCCCATTATCATGGGTTCTATCAGATTGTGTGTGCCATTCGCACACCCTTGTTCACTTTCACCTTCCATTTTTAGGTCTTCATTAGAAGATACACCATATCTTTTATTTTTAGTAAAAGTTGAACCCCCTACAGTTACCAGAAAACAACAATGCAGTTATGCATTCATTAAAAAATCATTTACATGCAAAAACTATAAGCAGAAGAACTTGTGTTGATGCCAGCATTATGTAATCCCTAATACAGCAGCTCCCTGCTTCGTCCAATCAGCAGGCTGGGGGTGAGTTCTTGACCAAGTTGTGCTGCTTCAGCAGAGGTTCGGCACCTGGGTATGCAGTCTGGATTGCATAACTAGCTTTACAGACTTACAAACCCTTTTTCAGGCAAGGTATACCGTACAGGCAATTTAACTGTATATTTCACTGCTTACCTGAAGTTAAAGGAGAACTATGAGGTGAGTGATTTACACTCATCCTCATAGTTACAGCCAACGTGTGACAATGAAACTGATCGGGAAGTGAGCGAACACATAACGTCCCTCGCTCACTTCCCGATCATCTCCCTGCAGAGAGCGGTGACTGTCGTCACCGTTCCCAGCAGGTACTCCCCCCTCCCCTCTCTGATCATCTAGCACTGACTGACGGAAGGGACGGGGAGGGGGCGGGCACAGTGGGCCCTGCCTCTAGATAGGCAGAGCCTGCTGTCAACCAGCCAGCTGGGTGGATCTCAACAGTATTGTCAGGATCCGTTATGGCTGTGGCGCTCTCATTATATAGCCCACTATATACTGAGCTTTGGGTCACAGGAGGAGGTTAGTATATGTCCACCCGTGACCCTAAAGAGAACTATGGGATAAAAAGGTTACCCCATAGTTCTCTCTTAAGCTGAACAGTTGCACATTAACATGCAATTTTAAAGCGATATTAAAAGTCAAAATGTTTCTAAGCTATTTCAAATTACTTACAATCACAGTCAAAGAAGTTCATGCACCTTTTTATAAAATCGCAGCGCACCAAAAAACATGTTACCATGCATTGTGGTATGATGCAACACACATGTGATGTCTAACTGTGTTGCGGTGCTATGAAGATATAATGGCACTTCAGTGTACCTAACAGTGCAGCAAGCAATCTCATGCAATACCAGAACGTATGCGTTCCTGCATCATGAAAATGTGAATGGAAGCTTAATGCATAAAAGTATATTCTTGTTGCCTCTTGGAACCAGAATTTCCTGATTATTTTGCCAAACTGCACTGAAATTTGGAAACTAAGAGCAACAAAACTTTTCTCTCTTGAAATGTTTTATGCACCACTGTTTGTTTGGTTGGGGACCAGAGCCAAGTCATTTCATGAAAGGGTTAGGCACCAGCAGAGAAAGTGTCACTTGCTGCAAAAATCACCTCATTGAATTACAAGAGATAAGAACTAGAGTAAAAATCCCCAGACAAAGCAAGACATGAAATCTAAAGCAAAGGAACTAGATGGCTACCCAGTCACAAGAAAGCTTTTACAATTCAAAATGAAAATAAATAATTGGTTACATGACATCATTAGACACACTAACATTCACTAGGCCTCCTTTAATGTGAAGAAGACAAATGCCACATTTGGCTTCTGCCTTCAAACAAAAATCTGTAAATGATCCCCCCCTCCACAAGAAGCAACCGCATCAAACGCAGATTATGTAAATATTAAATGACTGCATTTCTGGATGACTCTTATGAAGATATTTTCCACATTACACCATCATGATTCCTGAAAGTACAGAGCAAAGGTAAAGCAACAACAAGACAAAGACATATTAGAGGGAAACATATCTTTACTTTATTCTAAAGAAAAATGAAAGCATATACAATGTATGTTATTTATATTACTGCTAATTACAACTTTCCCCTTCGTGTCTCTGTGTACAGAAATAGTAGAGTAACAGGCAAGAAGAGCTCATGCTCACTGGGAGTTTAGAGCTGAAATTTAGGAAAATATATCAAGCCAATGCTTCTTACTGATCACCAATGTCTTAACTGAGCCTTTTGGCTGAAAGTGCAAATAAAGTTAATAAAAAACATGTAGAGCTTTTAATTAGGAGTGAATTTGTATCTCAAAAACTCAGTTACCCATCTGCTAGCACATTTCCTGTACACTGCCTATGGCACTTGCATAATGCAATGCACATTATCTGCAGCATGCCGAAAGTAGGACATGGGACAATGTAGCTTAGGTGTCCATGCACAGCATTTATATTATCAATGTACAAGCTAATAAATGGAAGATGCCGAGTCTGAAATAGTAGCAGATGGCAGAGGAAGGGGGAGCACAAACCTTGCACTGCTGGAGGAGGGCAATCTCAGAGGAATGTCTTCCATAAAATAATTTCATAAAACTTGCGGATTATGAAAAATGCTGCTTTGACAACACCCCACCTGCTCCCGATATAGTTTAGCATTATAGTGTATTTAAACAAAATAAACATTCCCTAGTTTTGCATGGAGTAGATGTGAGATGAAATTTCTCTAAAGTGAGTGAAAACCCCCTCTTGGATAAGTGTACCTATTGTGAAATTTCACATCACCTGCTGTTGTGGTGACAACTCTAAAATTTTAGCTATCCCTTTGATTTCTGACCAGTGAAAATGGCCTCCAGGACCTGTAGAGAGGATGCATCTCTCCAAAAGGAACACAGGCAGTATTAAAAACCTGCAAGATGTTCTAGGCCTGTGCTCAGGGAGTACAGAATAAGGATCAGAATCACCTATTAAATATCCCCTTATAGCTGCAGTGTAAACCAGCCCTTCATCTTAACCCTCTACCCATTAACTTTAACTATAGCCAGACCCATAGTCTAATGTCCAACACTAATTTAACCCCTGTAGTATAGCCAGGCAATGCTACTATGTACTTTGGCACCCAGGAATTTCAGACTAAGAAGTTCCAGAATGTTAATAGTTTTACAGGGGGAGAAGCTTGCTTTTCAGTTCCTTACGGATTTTCCGGATTGCAGCTGGGATCTGGAACTCTGGAGATTTCTAAGGTTCTGGGTGGGATGAAATCCAGGTGTTGGCCAAGTGTTGCCAATGACCAGTCTAGGCTGATTAAGTTGCCGGGAGCAGCCTTTTTAAGAGAGTCTGTACCAGAGCTCAGGGGAGGAGTTGTGGGTGTGAAGGAGGCACACGGTCATAAGCAGACTCTGGTGTGTGCTGGAAGCACATATGGAACAGCCGGGGAGATTGGGAGAGGTCGAGAGAGTGGGTGGCACCTGAGGGACCCATTGGACAGACTGAAAAAAGGTAAGTGACACGCAGGAGGTATGGAGTTGCCAGAGTCCCACAGGTGTGAGGTGAGCCGCTTGGTGCTGAGGAAAGATACTGAGCGATACTGAGGAGAAATACAGTAAAGTCCTGGGACTGGACTCTAAGGTTGTGGGCAACCAGAAGTTGTTGAGACCTTTACAAATGTTATTTTGCTGAAAGACAAGTAAGCTTTGTGTTATTATGTTGGAGAAACCCCAGTGAGGCAAAACTTATGTGAACTTTTAAATTAAAGTGGGCAGGAAGCCCTAAAAAAGAAGATGTTTGCAAGTGGACTATGTCCTTCACGCACTACCATTTGAAGCAAAATCTCACACCCCTTAAAAATCGAGATTTACCCTTTTGGAAGATGCAGGTACCCTAAACTAACCTTTAGGATCCCTTTAAACCTGTGCGGTCTGATGGGGTGCATTATATTATGCTGTGGGAAGTTGCACATTAACATGCAACATAATTCACACAGCATAATATACTGTAATATAAGGCAGTCTATTCAATAGGCTGTCAATGTAGCTTAACAGACCAAAAATACCATCCACACTATTTTATTTACAATGATCACACCAAAACGCATGGCAGTGCATTAACACTCACTGCAAAGTGGTTCAGGTGCACACCTTTTGTGTACTTGAGTGACATTTTGTTGCAGTAGCATGCCTTACCACAACACAACTAGTGTGACACTGTCCTAGTTAACCTGCATTTGAATATAAAATGAATATCAATGGGCATCAGGCACCATAAGGCAGCCTTTCTCAACCTGGGTGCCATGGCACCGTGGGGTGCCTCAAACTTTTCACACAGAACTGTGTTTCCATGGTGCGGTCGGGACGGCCACTAGCACCATGTAAACAAATGACGCTAATTCAGAGTGGCACAGAGGGCTCCCCACACCAGCCCTCAGTTCAGAAACAGCCATCTTGCAGTAGACCGCACCTCTCCCAACTATTTCCCCCCAAGTTACTCACAGCCTCTCTGCAGCCCTCTCCTACCAGCTATCTCTCAAGGTCCAGTTTATTACTAGGAGCAGACACCCCAGCTGTACAATGCCTCTGGGAGACGCCCCAGTACAAGCACCTATATCTGCTCTTTGCACACAGCAGTCAAACTTCTAGCCCCAAAATAAACTTGCAGACAGGTATAAGTACAGCAACCACAGACAGCCACAGCCAAGCAAAACAAACTATGGTGCCCCAACGACATGCTCACCCCCTAGTCTAACAGCCAGGGAGTTCAGCACCAGCTCAGCTTCAGGGATTGGACATTTACTTACGGGCAGGGCCCTCCTTACCATCTTGTCTTGAATTGTATTGTGATTGTAATGCCTTCCTTATATTATAAAGCGCTGCACAAACTGTTGGGGCTATATAAATCCTGTATAATAATAATTTACTTAAACATAATCCCTAACACTAACAACCTAAAAAAGCAACATTCTGACAATATGAAATGAAAAGTATTGCAAACAAAAGTTTCCATCCTTGATCATATATGGTCCCTATAAATGGAGATGTTATATACCCAGCTTACAAATTTTATTGATCTAAATATGTCTATATTGTTTTATCTTTTGATAACCCACAGACATCATGAGTTGGTTGACTGCAAGGATATCATCACTCAATGCGTACATTCAATAAATTACATAATTCCCTCAGGAACAGATTGATATTTGTTAAAAACATCCAAACTTCTTTTCCTCCCTCTGAGCTTTTTCAAAACCTATGGTAACTTAATGACAACCTAATTTTTGAATCATCCTTAGATTGTGGTAACCCAATGGAAATTAATTTGTTAACTGATCATGAAAGTTTTGTTAAGATCAGGAAACAATCACAAAATGTCTATCGGAATCTTTAAAAAATGACCTACAACTGAACCTTATATACTCAAACCCGATTTTTGAATGATCCAGAGATTGTGGTACTCCAATGGCAACATTTGTTAAATGATCATGAAAGTTTTGTTAAGATCAGACAACAATCATATGCCTGTGTGAATCTTTAAAAATGGACCTACAAATAAACCTTATATACTCTAGACCCCCCTGCTATCAAGCTAGCACTGTGTTTTGTTTTCACACATATGTTTGTGAAATTCATACATTAGCACATTTTTATCGTTTCTTGATCCTTTTCATTTACAGCGGTTCATTTTTCTTTCACTTTTACTAGACTTCTCAAAACTAAAAATAATAAAGAATATTGAAGCATGCAAACTTCTAAATGAAAGACTGCCGAACCCTTAAATAAGTCAAATCATATTTCAGAATGTCAGTTCTATTCATAGTTAGTTAGGTTGAAAAAAGACACAAGTCCATTGAGTTCAACCTATAGAGATATTCCTCATACAAATGTCTGTCCTTACTCCACGAGCTGCAAACATCATAAATGTGAACAGTTTATCTCAATTCCTTCCCAGAAATTATGTCAATGATACTAATCATCTAATGGATGACTACAGAAGAATAGGGCTGCTGAAGTTTTGCTACCTTAGTCACCTCTTGGCCCCCATCCTGCTGACTGGACAATTAAGCAGCAGCACACTGATTCCTATTTTATAAGCATGTATAGTGGTGGTAGGCATGACGTGTACTGTGCACAACATTAGAGAAACCTGAATGGCTGAAAGTGCCAACATTTCCTTGTCCTGTGTTGACGGCAAAGACAATTGCATAAGGCTAATATCTAGAAAAAATTATCTTGCATATGGAAACAAAATGGCCATTATAGGCTTGGATATTTTGCAAGTTGTTTTTAATTGACCATTCTCCATATTTTATAGCCAAAATAATAATAAATACATTACCAAAGGAGAATTCTTACAAGGGCACAACTGCTTTCATATATAAAGCCAAAAACAGTTAAGCTTTGAAACAGACAATTTGCTGAATGAATGATATATCTAATTGGTTTCAGCAATTTTAACAATGAAGGTTTCTAATTGAAGAAAGCAATTACAGCACAAGAAAAAAACTGATCTAACAAGCTGTGTAATAACCATAGATGAAAGGGTAGTATTGTTTAATGGTAGAACAAGAACATTCAATGACCTAGGTGGCATGAACCACTGAGACTGCCTAACCCGGAAAATGTATGTGCGCATTCTGAAAATGGCAATGCCTTCAACCACAAACTTGTATTAGGTGTATTTGAAAAATAAAAACTCAATTGAAGTTACGTTTTTCCCACCCATGAAAAAACCACATGAAGCATCATGAGGAGCTTGTATTTTAGATGGATCTCATCCAGTTGTACTAGTAAATGCTATGTTCTCTCACATATTAAATATTCTAGCTGTCTCTATGCCCAAGATTGAAAACGGCAAACAATACATTCAAACAAGTGTTTTAACATACTCTGGCCAGCCTCCAGCTTGTTGGGCAAACATGTTGATTCTATGTTACTTGAAATGCTATCATTTTACGACTGAATTTCACAAGAAGATAAAGAAGAAATTGAATAATGTGTAATATATTTTACTGAAGAACTATAAGAAAGAATTGTGTTTAAGACTTCATGATATGAAAACATGGTCATAAATATACAGTTTATAGACACTTTCTTAGTACACATGTTCATTATCATGAATAGCGAAACAGCAAATTATGTGGCTATAACTCAAAACACAAAGCGTAAAGACGTTATCAAGAGGTTTAGTTGTTGTGCAATAAAACATTTGTCTGGAAACAGTACATTTTCTTGGAGACTTTATGAAATGATTGTTGCCAGACTTAGTAGCTGCAGTACCTTAGAAAGTGCTGATCTCCTGGGAAGTTAGCGTACTACCGTCTCTATAATTTAGAGATTTCTAGAAAAAACAAAATCCAAGGAGCAGTGTGTTTGGGAATACACCTTGCAGTTTTTTTTTCTGCTCGCGCGCGCCCCCTAGCGGGCACGCACGGGCAGAAAAGACCCGTCCAATGCGAACACCCGGTACCGGGTGTTTCACATATAGGCGATCAGCGGGTCCATAGCCCGCCGATCGCCTACATGTGCTCGTTCGCGGCACAACCCATCCCCCCCGCGCGCGGTCGGCCCTGCCGGTTTTTTTTTTCCCCCACCTGACCCCTCACCTTGAATCCCGGGATCCGCTGTATTACATCACTTCCGCATTCACCTGTCAGTCATCTGGCTGCTATAGCCAGAGAGAAGAAGCTGATGAAGCAGAGATCTGCTTTATCAGCTTCTTTTGGGGTCCACAGGTGATATTAGGGGTCCTAGAGACCCCTAATGTCTCCATAAAGAGGACCTGTCAGTGTGCCTTTGCTATTATATAGGGGGATAACAATTGCGCTACACATGTTACATATCGCCGCGAACGGCACTCTCTGGATTTACAGAGCATTAGAGGTTCTACAAAGGGGGAGCATAGCAGAAGCTGTTTGCTTTCAGGCTCTCTCTCTCTCTGATTAAAACATAGTACAGCCCTGTCTGAATCAGTAGGCAGGGAGGAGGAAGGAGATGAGTCACTCCTCTTGAGCAACTGCACTCTGTAAACAGGCCTTTTTAGCAAATTAGATATGGATAGTCTGGATAACATGTGACAAGAAGCCTGGAAACCAATTTGCTGGCTGGGAATAAGAATACAAAATATCTATGTGCGTATGCTATTTACTTGACTAAAGAAAATGTTTTTTAAAAACATTCAGTTCATCAGTTCAGCAGCACTCAATACAGTAGTAAGGAAAGGTCTCAGAATAATTTCAAAATTTCTAGCAGTTTCCATCTGATCATCTACGCCCTAAAAGTAAACTTGTAGACTCAGGAACAGGGAGACTAAATTACAAACAGCAATGTTTCACAACTTATGATGTTAGGTGTGCTACCTGTAAAGGGCGATCTATTCTAGAAACATATAGCTCTGTTTCATTTGCTTCCAATGGAGCCTATAGCCAGAGCTAAAAACAACAAGAGCAAACACAATCTGGATATTGTTTTCATGCCTTCTTTGCAAAGGGCGATTAGCTTATGAATAAACTAGTACACAACACTCTCATAAACCATAGATCACACAGTAAAGCTGTTTTCCTGGTCAAAGGATTTGTATTTCTGTCAATTCAGTTCTTAGAGTTACACAACTTTGCCACACAGCACAGTCAGGAGATGTGTTTTTTCTTCTGCAGCTTAGTAACATTTATAGCTTATGTTCTCCCTTAGCTTGTGACTGGATAGTGAAAGGAGAAGCAGAAGACTAATTAGCTAATTTCTTCTGCTTTCGTCTGCTCCTTGTTAGCACATGAGCCCTACAGCACAACTGATTGGCTCTTTGTGCTGCCTCTTCCTTTCCTAGCCTGAGCTCTGCTTTACAGTAGACTGCAAGAGGCTAATGCCAAGCCACTTACAGGAACATACACTACTTGCATTAAAAATAAATGTAATAATGGATTCATGGATACAAACCTTCATTATCTGCCTACATATTACATACCTGCCTGGAGTTCAGCTTTCAGAAACAACTTTCTGACTGTTATTGCAGCTTTGTCTATAGACTAATAAAAGGCCTTCGAAAAGATGGCAACAGCTCTTAGAAATACATAAATTATGCGAATATACAAGTGAACAGAACATTGATTTAAACCCATACATGCCTTCGGGGTCAAACAGTGTTTTCAGTTTCACTGATGACTTGCTGCCAAGGGAAAACCTGACTAGATAAAACAATAAAGGTAATACAGGTTTCTGTATCAGCATGTCCTAACAAAGCTTTCAGTGACAGCGTGAACTGCCTTTTTATAGCAATTTATATACCCCTGCCAAGATCAATTAAATAGGATTAGTATCAGCTAAAACATATGTAAATACAGTTGAGTTACTGTGTCAGCAGAGAAGAAACAGCATGGAGTAATCTTCTATAAAAGTGGAAAAACCACAATAGAAGAGTAGCCTACGGGGTGTTAGCTAAGACAAAAAAAATAAAAATGAAAGTAGGCATCTTAATTCTTGCATTATACAACCAAGAAACTGTGATTGCTGGTCACTGAAAGGCTATCAGTGTAGTCAAAGCATATAAGACGGGAGCGCACAGCGAAAACAAGGTACGTTTAAACCGCTGTTAAAGCTGTTTTTTTTTTTAAACTGTTTGCCTATATCTACTGCTAGATAGCAGTAGATATAGGCACAAAAAACGGAAGGGTTTAGAACCCCTTTAAGGACTTACCTTAAATGATGCCTCTCAATACGATTATCTTCTTCTTTCCAGGAGTCCCTTCAGTGCTGGTGCTGGTCTCTGATCCAGCGCTGACTGCTGTGTCTTCTGTGTCTCACAGAATCTGTGCGGGGTGCACGCAGCTGCATTGACTTGCCCTGTGTCTCTCCTCTTCTCCCAGCCGAAGATCTTAACTGTGTGTGCGCCCACCCCGTGATCTCTTGCGGCTCCCGCCACTCATGACCTCAACCCAGTCTGAAAAGCGATACTCTTTGTACACGTTCCTTTAGCCAGTTTTCTATCCACGTGAACACTACTTCATCTATGCACATAGACCTTAGCTTGTATAAGAAGCGTTTATGTGGCACCGTATCAAATGCTTGGGAAAAGTCCAGATAAACCATGTCTACCGGCCTCCCTCTAGGGCTGCAACAACTAATCGACATAATCGATTATAATCGATTATTGAAAAAGTTGTCAACTTTTTCAATAATCGATTAATCGGCTTCCGATCAGTTGGCCACACACACTGCGCGCCGCACCTTTTCCCCAACTCACGCTCACCGCTGCCAGACCCGCCAGCCAAATGTCACCTAGGGACCCCCAGAGAAGCTGATGAAGCAAACACCTGCTTCACCAGCTTCTCTCCGGTTTCTGTACCGGAGAGTGACAGAGGAATGCGGAAGTGATGTAATACACCTCACTGCCTGCATTCAGAAGAGGAGGAGGAGGAGATCAAACGGAGTTCGTGTACTGAGCTCAGTTTGATCTCCGGCCGCAGAGCTGCTGTGCTGGTCCCGGGCTCGCACCGGGCACAGCGGAGCTCGGGATCACCAGCAGCGGAGGGCGCACACCCACGTGCTTATTACAAGCGATCGGGCGTCTCTACAGACGCCCGAACGCTTGTATGTAAACAGCCATCGCTGGCTGTTCACTAGCGGCGGGCACGAGCGGGACGGGACGTTTAAAAACGCCCACCCGCATTCAAGAAGCCGCTGTCCGGCCGTTTAATTACAACGGCCGGACAGCAGGTGGTTAAAAAAGAACTCCAGAAAAACATTTTTATTAACCCTTGGAGCAGGGCTAAACCCCCCGCACTGCAAGGGTTAACTGCTTGTTTTTGTCTTGTCTAAGTTATACTCACCGAATGCTCTGTCACCGGCTTGTTCTTAGGTCCTTCCAGCCACTCTCCCCCTCCTCAGCAGCGGTCCAAGGTTCCGTAAATCATAGTGTGTATACACTGTGCATAGACAGGAAGACGCTGAGGAAGATTCAAATGCCGCAGCGGAGGAGGAGACAGGCTGGAGGGAGCACCGGGACAGCTGACCGGTTAGGAGCTACGGGTGAATACAACTTCGTTATTTTAGCACCTAGACAAAAACGAGCACTCAACCATTGCAGTTTTCCTGGAGACCTTATTTAACCACCTCCTGGCCGGTCGTGTACAAAAACAGCCGGCCGGGAGCTTCCTGGATCTGAGCGGCCGTTTTTAAACGTTCCGTCAGCCACGCCCACTCGTGAGCCGCGCGTGTGAGCCGGAAAGTGGCAAAATGTAAAAACAGGCAGCGATGCCCGTTTACATACAAGCGATCCGCCGGCTCTAACGTGCCGGTATGTGCGCCTCCCTCCAGCTGGTCCCGGGCTCCGTTGTGCACGGTGCGAGCCCGGGACCAGCATGGTGGCTCTGTGACAGGGGATCAGAGGGAGATCGGTACATGATCTCCCTCTGGTCCCCTCTCCGATGCCAGAATACGGAAGTGATGTATATTACATTCTTGTGTCACTCTCAGATGCTGCAGACAAGCTGATGAAGCAGATCTCTGCTTCATCAGCTTCTTTAGAGGTCCCCAGGTGACATTAGGGGTCTTGGAGAGGAAAAAAAAGTTGCAAAACATTTTTTAAGTCACACATGAAAAAGAATTTACAAAAAACGCAATTTTTTTTAAAGTCTCCACCCATACATACACGCATGCAAACATGCATCGGGTGCGCATACGTGTGAAAACGACGATTCCCATCTTGTGGCTTTTTCTCAAATTGCATGTTGAGACTTTACTGAAATGTCACTTCATGACATCAGCATTTTGTGGTGCACTGTACCATTACGCCACACCTGTTACCTATCGCCGCAAACGTCGCAGTGAGAGCAATAATTCTAGGGCCATCCATCACTGATAACACTAAAATGATGAGCGGTAAAAGATTTTAAAGCGGCGCCTATGGTCAATTTTGAGTATGGTAGTTTTCTGCGATTTCGCGGGTGCGTGCAATTTTAAAGCTTGACATGTTTGGTGTCTATTTACCCGATGTGACCCCCTCTTTTATATTTTACCAAAAAATTGTGTAATAATAATTGTATCCTAACATAATGTAAACAAAAAACAACTTTTGTTTTTTCAAAATTTCCTGTAATTTTTACCTTAATATAGTAAAAAATAAAACTCCCTGTGGTGATTATATACCATCAAAAGAAAGCTCTATCTGTCCCCAAAAATGATATAAAATTAATTTCAGTACAGCGTTGCATGACGGAATAAATGTCAAAGTACTACATCGCTGAATACCGAAAAATGGCCTGGCTAGGAAGGGGGTGTAAACACCTGGTCTTCAAGTGGTTAAATGTCATTATGAAATAATAATAAGCAATATTTCAGAAGTACATGACAAAACATATGCATTTTTTTAGTACTGAACAAAGCAAATACAGAAAATATACACAGAACACGATGTTAGATAGGATAGGATAAGATAAGATAGATAGATAGATAGATAGATAGATAGATAGATAGATAGATAGATAGATAGATAGATAGATAGATAGATAGATAGAGGACTGACAGTTCACATTCTCTTTGTTCAGGGGGCAGCATTTTTTGGTAATTAGCAGATGCTTTAACATGCTATATATAGCAGTAAAATGCACATGTAATGGTTACTTCCATTTAATGCTGCAAGTCAATATAATGTAAATATAGAGATCTAGACAACAGCAGTTATAAACAAACTTCAAATTTTCCTATCAAATTTGAGTTTGTGCCTCCCCTTCTTACTTATGGGCCTCCATATTGACAACTGGTGCTGTCCATATCATTAAAGTGCAGCTTGCAGGAGAGTGGACTTGATCTTTCTTTGCTACGGTTTCACATACATGTCTCTTCCCCACCCTGTGACTAGAAGTAAAAGAAGAAGTGGCAAACTAATGAGGTCATCTGGCTGTCACAGCATGCTCCCTGTGCTAAAAACACACCAAACTGGCTCATCAGGCTGCTTCTCCCTCTCTCTCTCTGAGTTCTGTTGTACAGGAAGTACAAGAAGCTGAGATCAAGTAAAATGCAGTTATTTACACGGTTTGCATTTTAAAAAAAAAAACATTTAAGTTGTATCTTGGTAAATTTGACTCTGACCTGGGGATCTCTTTACCCTTGGCACAAAGGGAACACATTTTATTGCACGCGCATAAACCTTCCATTTCTGGTCAGATGTAAGAAGCAGGCTATACAATTCTGACAAGGTGGTATAAAGTCCCTACTGTCCTTCCTAATATGTTGGTGGTACATTGCACATCTTCTGGGACTGCCCTAACGTACAGCCTTTTTGGCTGAGAGTGACTGAACTCATCCCCAAGCTGATGGGTTCCTGGTTGGATATAAGACCAACCACGTACCTTCTTCATCTAAACAACCATATGAAAAAGCTATATAAAAACTCCTTACTGAGGGCCTGTGTGCAGATAGAGAGAGAGTTCCGAACCTCCTTCAATACACATGTGGATTCATAAAGTTAATGATATTATGATGATGGAGGACTTAACTGCTGATAGATATGACAAGTTTACGGTGACCTGGTCCACCTGGATTGATTTTACCTCATCTCAATCCTACAAAGAGGCAATGGTTTCCTAAATGGCTTGAAGACCCATACATTTTGGGGGCGGCAGGGCTGGGGGTCGAGCAGCATTCTATGCTTTTTTTAATCTTCGCTGCATGTATGCTTCTTTTCTGTCTTGACCACTCCTCTTTGTATCACACTCACCCATCCCATGCAGGTCTTGGTCTTATTTCTTCCTTACTGCTCCTATAGTCCTCTTTCGCCTTTCTTCTGGTCCCATCAACCCTTCCTGAGTTTATCCCACCTTGGATTGGGTCTCCAGACTCAACTCAATGCTTTCCCAAGCTCAGATATAATCATTAATTTTATTAAAAAGAGCTGGTGGAGGGAGTGTGTTTCTCAATAGTATTTTTGCTTTTCAGTAGCGTATCATGTTGGAGTGGAATGTTTCATGGGGTATAACCCTTTTTACCCCATTCTAACATGTTCTTTATGTTTATTGCTGCTGGAATGTGTTATACCTTGCTTTATTGTTTCACAAAAAAAAATACATTTAAGGATGTGTTGATGATGATTACTTTGTGTCTTTTATATCTGTTATATCTACTAAGTTTTAAGTCTAAAATATTTTTTTAAATGATAATGTCACGAATAATGGAAGCAACCAACATTCTTCATTATATTCCAACCATTTCTGTTTCCAGTATGAATGCACTGGGTAATAAAAACAGCCTTTCAATTTAAAAACTAGGCGAAATTAATCAGTCTATCCAAACAATCTATTTTTACATTGCCGTTTGCCATTTTAATGACCCTGAAGACAATTTGGTTATGGCTATCCAATAAAGAACTGCCACTGCTGAAATGTAAATGTTTACTCTCTGTTTCAGCCCAAACTTAAACTGCCCAAGGGTTTCACAATAAAAGCCGCGGCAGATGTAGCTGTCTTGAGGCAGTTATTGCAAATGGTACTTTCTTTTCTTTCTTTCTTTTTTCTTTCTGTTTTGTGGTAATTTATTATGTTTCACTGCAGCATTAGAAAACGTTAGAGCTAAACGAAAACCTGCTTTAGAAAGAAAAAAAAAAACTGAACAGAACGTGTGTTTCTAAAGTCTTGGTTTCACTAGCTTTTCTTATTTCTCTTTTGCAAATAGCTGATATATCAAAATTAGCTTTTGAAAGTTTTCAAAAGACGTATTGTAAGCTTTTCGTTAGGTTTCAAGATGTGTGCATTTTGGTAGAAAGTCATTCTTCAGCTTCTCACGCGACAACACAACTAAAATTTAAAGAGAGCCTGAATGTAACCTGACAAAAAAAGGTCACATATAAAAACGTCTGCAAGTAATTAGGTTGACCCAAAGCAACCAATGAACCTCATCTTGCTAGGTTACAATAATTAAAGTTGTACTCACGGCAAACAGCACAAATTAAATACATAAATAGGAGTGGTTTTACTTGGCAAAGTATTTGTATTTCCAACCATTCAGTTCTGAGATATACACAGCTCTGTCACATATCCCCCAAAAAGGGGGAGAATACTGGATTTTTTTTACTGCAGTTAAAATGTATCTTAACCCAAGAACAAAAATATAATATATTTCATATATTTCAGCTTCCAGCCCTTAAATGTAGTGGATGTATTAGTTCTCGTTTCAGAAAATGTTACCTTTATTTTCACATGGTAATCCTGCAAGCAACATAGTTCCTGTCTTAGGGTGACAAAGCTTACCCCCTGTACTGTATCTATGGAGGAGCAGATTTGTCACCCTAGGAAAGGAAGTGTTAGGACTACAAAACACACCTCCCCCTGTCTTCATTTCCATTATCTCTCTCCATCATAGTGGAGATGTGTTCTGTAGTTCAGAGAGCTGAACCGCACAGGGCTGAGATAATATTGCAGAACACCCTGGACACAAGACAGCACTAGATCCATAGATCAACAGGTTTTTTTTTCTCAGTTATAACAAAATCAACAGTATATTAACAGAACAAAAAGGAGCATATACGCCAAATTCATTGTTATGCTCTACATACACTTTAGGTAACACAGATCTGTGTGGGCTAAAGTACTGGACAGTTAAATGAGAAGGAGCAGACAAACAAGGCTGTAAAGTGCAAATCCCAGCGTATTTCTCTTGCTGGGAGTAACAGGTACACCATACAGCTGTGTGCTGCTGAAGACGTGGCTGTACAGGTATCTACACAAATCCCATAGGTACCGGGAGTTACGCACTGCCCCGAGCTCAGAACCTCTCTGTGTTACAGATCTTAAAGTGATATTAAACCTTCCTTCTTTTTTTTTATGATTAGAAAGCCCAGACTTAGGTTAATTCACTTTTTTTATACTTGAAACTTTATTTCCTCATTCTGTAGCCTACCCTAAACCACTAGTCCCCACTGTTTGCAAATGTCTCCATCAGCTAGCCGGGTGCTGAGGAGACACCCATGAGTGCGGGTTCTCGGCTGTGCCCGCACCTAGCTGTGTGCATCCACAGACTCACATAGCGTGTGGAAAGCCACAACCCAGCTCTCAGTCACAGTTTGAGTGACGGCAGAAGGAGCCTATCGCTCCTCTGCCCTCAGTACCCTCTCCCACAACCTGCAATTTCGGGGAACGTCGTGTATCTTCCTGGTCCTGGCGGAGGCAACCACAGGTCAAGTGTGGTGGGGGGGGGAGAGGGGAGACAAGGGAACATGGAAAGGTGCTGGGCAATTTTTTACCTTAATGCAGAGAATTCATTAAGATATAAAACACCAAGCCTTTAGTACAGTGACAGGTCTTTATCACAGGAAGATCCTATACAGAGGCAAAGTACCACACAGATCTGGAATAAATACACAAAACATTCTAAGATTCAAGCATGAATACACGTGGATCTTGTATTTACACAGTATTTACATATCCTGGAGTTCAGCTGTAAAGGAAACCTAGAAAGAAAAACACTCATCTCTAACACTAATGATTCCCGGATAAATAGCAATTTACTCATATCACTTGTTTCCAGGGGTTGCTCTTTAAAATCAAATTATATATTTTTTGGGTCCACTTTCTTTTTCCTTTAAAGTTGATAACTAATTATATAATTTATTTATATAAAAACACCCTAAATTTCTGAAGACAAAGCACTGCAAAAGTGGATTGCCTTCAGACTCTCTTCTTAACTAAAACTCCACATGGCAAACTGGAACACAGCAGGTAGAAAAGGAGGGGGGCAACAGTGTCATTTTCAAGAAAATGTTTTATGAGTAAAAAGCTGAGTGGTGCTGTCTGGCAGAGTATCTTTAGTTTGCGCAGAAGGAAAGCATTTCCTCAGTCTCCCCTTCCTCATGATCATTCAGATTGTCACATTGTACATTTCCAGCAAGACGCATTCAAGTGTGCTGATTAGAAGACTTCTTATCACCGAAAAAAAACTTCATTTTTAGTACTGAAAGCTTGAAACTGGGCAACAAGAACATTTCTTGGTAACACACTTTCACACATAAGGAGATAGGGGGTAGCAGGGGATAAGTGTGATTAAGGGCTTGTTCACACCATGTATCGCATCTTGGCTGGCTTCCTGCGTCCAAGGGTGGTAGGGGGCATGGAATGGAAGTGCATTGAAGTCAATGGCAACGCAGCCACGCCCCCCACCCTCAGTGCAATTGCCCACACCAGAACGCATGGCACATGACATGGACACTTCCTATTGGATGTCCATTGGCCAGGGTCCTCTCAGGATTCAGAAGATAGATGTCAGTGGAAGGTAGTGAAGGAGACTGGCAGCCTCAGGCGCCATCGTACCTTTGCATCTGCGGTCCCCTCATGCAGAAATGGCAGCAGTAAGGACCTAGAGGGAGAATTTAGGCGAGTATATCTGACTTCAGCGGTTAAGTGGAAACAAAAGCCCATCAGGATGGGTTAGGGGTGGGTGAGTTAGAGGTTGTGGGGGAAAAAATACTTTTTGAATACAGCTGGGCTTTAAAACTATTTAAGGGAGAAAACAGAGCAGCTGATTACTTTTAATGTTAAGTACCAATAACCAGCTCATTAACGCTAGATGCAAAATAATGTTTCAAACCAAAATAAAAGATACTATTGCTTTTATTCTGTAAAAATAGGGCAAAATCATCAAACATCATATGTGTCTATGTTTGTGATCTGAAATGCTGGCTTTCTGAAATATGCCGGTTAAACAAACATACAGAAAAAACAAAATATGACTAAATGTTAAGCATTTTGCCTTGCTGCACCTGGAACTCTACAATCTGTCATTCTGCAACAGAAAGATGGAGGTCACTACTCATCTGAGTCATTGCTTTATCAGCAGATGGGAGACGCCAAATGCCATCTTGAGCCCACAAGCTTTCTCCAGTAGTGTTGTGCTTCTCAGAACTCAGCTACTGCCCCATTTTAACAGTTAGGTATGCAAGGGGTCATGAGGTTATAAGGTGTCGACATAATCAATACACGTACTTCTACCTGAATATTGTCAAAAGCAGAGCAGCCATGAAAACAATTGTGCAATGGAAAGACAATTTTGCATCAAACTGTGCATCATCATACTGAGAAGGAGGTGTGAATTTATAGAAACTTTCTATATTAACTGTCAATATTGTATGTTCCTGACAGCTTCTGTTTAAGATGTGTTTTTCAGATATGTTAATGTGATTTACTTGGTGTAAACAAACGTATCAATGTATGTTAAAGTTTTAAAAAAATGTTTCTCTATAGTATGAAATTATTTATACGCAGGAAACAGCCATAGGCACTCACTGCATATTCAATACTATGCAATGGCTGTGCTTCACAGCTTCATCTCACAACACAGGTCTATAGATCTGCTACCCCACCAAAAAAACAAGGCTCTCCCTACATAGCTGATATCTTAACCCAACAGCTGAAGGCAGAGTAATTGCAGTAACATACTAAAGCTAGCCATACATGTGTAGATCTCTTGATCAGCCCTGCGGCTGAACAAGAGAAGCCCCTTAATTCCCCCTTCCATGCATTTAGCCTGGATCTGCACTGCTAGCTATTTTATTCACATGATCTGCATCTGATGGGATACAGTCATTGTTCAGCCAACAAATTTCCCTCTAGAAACTGCGATTTTGAAATAGACCTTTCTGGAGCCGGATGGTGCGAACAGGGCCAACCCGACTCAATATTAAGCTGATTCAGTAGGAATTAGCTGAAATTCAAGCTGTGCATGGCAAACCTCTATTATAATATAAAAAATGAACACTGCAAAAGTGCGTCAAAATATATGCTCATTTAGACTACACTATACTTTCACAGCAAAGTGGACTTAAAGGAGAACTATGAGGTGAGTGCTTTTCACTCACCTCATAGTTCTAGCCGACCTGTGACAATGAAACTGTCACAGGTCGGCTCAGTAGATCGGGAGGTGAGCGAACACATACCGGCGTTCGATCACCTCTCGATCCTGTCACGGCTCTCTGCCGTGACAGGGGAGGGGCTGGATTCCCCCCT
>NW_017306391.1:1240196-1264667 GCF_000935625.1 Nanorana parkeri
CCTCCTGGATCCTGTCACGGCTCTCTTCCGTGACAGGGGAGGGGCTGGATTCCCCCCTCCCCGCTCCGATCCGCTAGCGCTGACTGGCGGAACGGACGGGGAGGGGGCGGGTACAGCTGGCTCTGCCTCTAGATAGGCAGAGCCAACTGTCAGTCACGCAGCTGGGCGGATCCCGGCACAATTGTCGAGATCCGCTTCAGCGTCTCAGTATATCGCGAGCTACAGCTCGCGGTATACTGAGCCTAGGGTGACGGGAGGACACTAGTTTGTGTCCTCCCGTTACCCTAAGGAGAACTATGGGGAAAAGCCTTAACCCCATAGTTCTCCTTTAATATCAGATATATTTTGTCATTGTAACTGATACATGCTAAGTGATGTGTAAGTGCAACACTTCCAGAAATGTATTAACTGCTAGAGATCACAGGGACAATGTCTTCATTTATGTTTTTCTTATCGAGACAGAGCCATATTTGTTCTAGCAATATCAAGGGTCATTATGTACTTACTGGACTGCAAAGCTGGCTCAGAGATGACAAAATCATGTAAATCCTGCTACTTATACAGTTCTTGGCTGTGGTCACAAATGTCTGATACACATCTGCTGTAGTCATTTAAGCCTGGTTCACACCTGTACGTTTTGTAGCGGGTTCAACGCTCTACGAACGCTCTACAAAACGCTCAAACATGAAAATCCCATTGTTTTCTATGGGTATGGTTCACACCTTGCCGTATTTCAGCCCGTCTGAACGCACTACAAAACGGCCTACGCCTAAAAATGTACATGAGCTTCTTTGCGGCCTTTTTGTTGCGAATCGCGGTAAAAACGCGCGTCACCGTGCAACAAACGCACATATTTCGATACGCCTAGGTGTGAACAGAGCCTTACTATGTGCCTTGCTACAAAATGACAATGTCGCAGTATAAATCGCTGGGGGCTAGGAATTCTTCTTCAGGCTTGCAGAAGACTTATGGTATCACCTCAGCCTACGCAAAGTCACTGAGTTCAAGGACAGATTTTAAATGATAAAAAGTAGAGATTCTTTGAAAAATTCTACTGTTGCTGTATTTGTATCATGTCAGGAAAATATTTACTCAGACTTGTAAAGTTACTGAAGAACTCAATTTAAAGTGGAACTAGAGTTGGTTAATAAAAAGTGCTGACAGGCAGGTTTTTATATTACAGTATGTCTTTTCTGTCTTAGATGTTTCTAACTGCTTGTCAATGCTTTTTTTGAGTAAGTGTGTATTGAGCCATGCACGAGCAAATCTGTGTACAGTCTCGGCACGATTCTGTGCCAGGAAGAAGCAACACCCGTGCGCATGTACAAAAGTTATATCATCCTCGGCTGGCCAATGAAGACTGCTGAAGACTCTGAACCTGGAAGAAGACCAGACCCAAAGGAGGCCACTTTTCTGGGTAAATGTGCAAATATGCTGTGCACACAATGGCAAAAAGCTCCTGCTACATAAAAAAAAAAGTGGCGGTCATTGCTGTTTATACTTTGAAGCGATCTTCACCTACTTTCTGCCCCAGAACAGGTGGCCAAGAAGGAGAAATCATAGAAAGCCATAAAATCTATGGCTGGAGCTGGGCGTCAATAAGCCGAATGATTTCAAACTGCAAAACATTCTTTCAGGTTCCTCCAAAACCAAACAAAGAAAACCAGTCTAGAGTGCTCCAAGTAGCTGAAAAGGTCACTTGAGTCTCAGAATGAGTTTTCTTTATTTTTTAGTGAAAGTGGGAATCCCCTTTAAAACAGCAGCAGTCAAATCATCTCTCAGAACTGCATTTAGAATATGAAGGAAGTACAATGACTACTCAGTTCCATAAGGCAGAGGTAATTAGTTGTACCTAATGAAAGCACCTTTTAGTTTACTGCAGTCAAGTAAGTTGAGAGACAATTTCTGGTTATGCTCTGTTACTGCGCTTCGCACCTATTTTGAGGACTGCTGAGGAGAAGTAATGTAACAGACTGTCAGACAGCATACAGATAAAACAACATGTAGCACACACTTGAAAGTGTGCATGCATGCACTATTTTTAACTTGCCATTTTAGAGTGTTTACTTCTGCTTTAATGAATGTCACATTGCCTTTCACTTGATGTCACAATATTCTTCAGGGCTATGAACTGCAACAAGCTTCTTGCCCACAACAAGCCATGCACAGTTCCAATATAAGAGAATGGATCAGAATCATACTTTACAATTTGGACAGGACCAATTACTTCTATATACATTATCAGTACATTTTATACCAATAAGTGGTTACATCCCCACCCATCTATAGATAGAGACAACATTGTAGGGACAGCAACAAGAGAAGAGGAGAAGAGCTATTGAGACCACTGAGGAAGACACCTACCATTCTGTAAACCCATCCACAACTGTTTATGGTCCTTCTTCTGCATTTCATTAATAACTTGGCCTTTGTGTTTCAAAGCATCGGCTTCCTTCACAGAAGACATAAAGTGTGCTTCGATCACATCTTTTGATTGGCATCGCAAAATGTCTTTTGATGGAAAACTCTGCAATTAAAAACATGTCTGTTAACACAGTGCAAATTCAGAACTTCCTTTAACTGTTTTTCCACTGAAAAGAAGGAGAGGACAGCCTATATCATTAATAAAATACTCAAGTTTGAGTTTTGTTTTGTGAGAACATTTTAACTTTGCCATTAAGGACAATGCCCAAGTCAGAGATTAATTTTGCTACTGGGGGATTCTTTCTCCAGTACCAAGCTCTCTTCCTCCTTCCAGTCTAACCCCCTGGTGCCCTCACACTTTCCACCTACACTTCATTTGCCATTCCCTTCACTCATTTACTGCCTCTTCATTGTTGCAAAACAACCACACACAGCTTGGCCGGTCTCCTTCCCGATTCTGTTCTCCCAGGTCTCCAGAAAGCCCATACACAGGACATGTACTGCTGCTGCATGCTGAAGATCCAGCCAGCCAGAGCACGCAGGGGGACTGTAAGTGCTGAGCAGCAGGGAGCTGGGTTTTCTGAGTGAAGCAGAATGCAGGCAGGAGTAGGAGGTGCCGGTGGACGTGTGGGGAGCTGTGTTTTTCTGTTTTCCGGACACGCTATGCTGAGCAACTTAGGAAAGTGGAGTACAGCCAGCAGGCTAGGATCTGCCACATCATTAATGAGAGATTAGGGTTAGCTCAGAGATAGGTGGATTGGGTTCTATATCTGGAGGTTCCCCCCAAAGCCATCCCTCTTGCAACTTTTCCTTCCCTACTGACAGACATTTTTATTCGTGGTGCCACATCTCCTGTTGGCAGACATTCCACCCTTGCTGCCTTACCCCATGACAGGCATCCCTGTGCACTGGTCCTCCCCCCCTATTCTTCCACTGATGGACACCTGTCCACCTCTCCCCTCCCTGACACACATCCATCCCTGTCTGTCACAACTCCATTTGCCCTTCCCAGCTACCTCATCCCTCCGGTCACAGTGGCAGCAGATGGAACCCAAAAGGGTAGAAGAAGCAATTGGAGAAAACCTTAAAGAAGTTTTTTAAAACTAGAAACAGTACAAAAGAAGAAAAGCACACAGTACATAACCAAGGCATAGGAACTGAAACATCATTCGAGCAGTCTTGCCATGAAGTACATAGGAATATCTCCAAAAATCTTTTTGGATTGGAGGGAAGTTCTGGGGTCAAATTAAATTACAGACAGAAAAATAAACATTTATTCTCAGCCAAGGACTTTGTTCTAAGGGAGTGTACCTGTTATAAAGTAAGAAAGAACAGAACAGGTGATTAGTAGGGGTAGAACACAAAAAACAGGTTAGTATGAAGAGGAAAGGTAAGGAAATGTGGCATAACGTGTTAAACTGTATCAGGCAACCATCATGGGTTGAGGAGACAGTGGCCAAAATCTGAAGTAAGAAAGTTGCCTACCTAAGGGGACCAGACATTTTCAAATCTGGCCATTGTACCTGTCAATTTAGCAGTTATTTTATTCAACAGAGCCCAAGACACCCTAGTTATAATTTCTTGAGGATTAGGGTAGGTGTTTCCATGCTTTAGCAACTGTTTGTTTTGTTGCGGTAAATAGGGTTTTGTTGCGGTAAATAGTTCATAATTGGTGATTTCCACCTGTTTTTTCTTTTGCATGGGTCTTCTAGAAAGAAGCGTTTCAGGGTTCTGTTTATCATTTTGTAGGTAAATAGGGCTAACAGTTCAGAGTTGGTGATTTCCACCTGTTTTTTCTTTTGCATGGGTCTTCTAGAAAGAAGCGTTTCAGGGTTCTGTTTATCATTTTGTAGGTTCTAGACCAATACTTACAGACACTGGGACATGTCTACCATATATGATGGAAAGTACCATATTTGTCACATCCCAAAAACATTTAGGAGAGGTAATAGCCATAAATTTAGATATGCGGGAAGGGCCAAGATGCCATCTCAAACGTTGCTGCTGCCATTATGTTTTATGTGAATTATTACACCCTGCTGCATCAAGATCTTCATGTGTGCTGAGGGGTGATCTGCTTTGAAAGATTTAATTGAGCTCTCTATAAGAGACAGTAAATTGCTTACAGTGGTTGGGATAAGTAACACTTTGCCTCATTTTTCACATAGTTGAACATATGTAGTTCCCAAATCACAAAACTACTACAAGCAGTGATAATTGGCAAGTGGGGATTAAGCAGTGATAATTGGCAGGTGGGGATTATAAAACAATATGTATAAAATTTAATAAATAATTACTTATTAGGCTTTTTGGCCACATCCAAAAGAAACATCTTTACAGAAGCATCTTTTCACTGGCTGACACTTCTGAACTTACTTAGTCTGTGTCTGACAAATACAGACAAACAAATACTTGGGGTGTAGCCAACAGTAGGCACCTCTGACTATTTTAATTTTATTGGAATTGTTTTTATTACCAATATTACCCTTTCATCACTGAAGAAAAAAAAAATAGACAGTACAAGTTTCAATGCGTGCAGCATGATGGAACAAATGACTCAGAACTAGAGCCACAGCTCACTATACTGAAAGGAAGGTTAAATTACTGCTAGCATCGCTGGTACAGTGGTTTTTATCAACGGTTTGGATGTTATCGTAGTTAATATAGAGCAAAAAAACATGTTAAGTCATGCCCTACATGGCAGATTCTGAGATGACTACACTAAAATAATCTTAGGTTTGTTTTTACCTTATCACTTTCATGCTTCAGAAAGCTCCCACACATAGTTAGTCAGCAAATTAGGTTTTTACTTGATCCAAACGTACAATTTAAAAGTTCCTGTTAAAAATATTAGCAATGGCAGAACCAGGCTTACAAAAAGTTAAAAAAAAAGAAAAAAGCTTTATGAATAATAATGTTCTATTTTATCTACTAAAAGATATTGAAGTAACAACTTACAATAAACAAAATAGATAACGGATATAAATATTACATTCTATTTACTACTGTAACATAAGGAAAGCTGCAAACATACCTTAAAGTGGACGGTGATGCCCCAAGGTAAAGAAGTGTTTGACGCATGTAGGTCAAAAAGTAAACCAATTGGGTAATGCCTGAAACAAAACAGCTGCAGTTTAGGTGCTACATCTAATACAACATATATTAAAGGAGGTATAAAAATATTTAAAAACTCCACTATGCACTGTTTGAATCTAAAATCCAAAAAAATTCAAGCAGAATTCCACTGTGTGTATATTATGGTTGCAACTAATGATTATTTTATTAATCGATTAGTTGGCCAATCATTTTTTCGATTAATTGATTCATTGGATAAAAAAAAAAAAATTAAATAAAGGCCGTCCTTAAATTTAAAATAAAATACACAAATGCAGTGTAATAAAGTTTACTTCAGAATAAAAATGCATGCACATCTTTTTGCAATCGCACAGCACTGGAAAGCACTGCATTGTGGCACCGTCCGTTCCCACAGCAGAATTTGTCAGGTCGAAAACGAAAATTACTTTTTTTCCCACCTTTTTATCCTTTTTTTTTTTTAAATAATTGAATTGTAAGCATGTTGCGCTTAAATAGTTGCAGCCAGGGAATGGCAGGCAAGATTCCGCAGATGGCAGCTAGGTGTAAATAGAGCAGGTAATGGGCTGGTGCAATAGCCAGAGGGACTATTGGCCATTTCAAATTGCAATAGCCAATAGTAGGCTGGCTACTGCACCCACACACCCACATACCCACGTAGTGTATGCATTGGCAATAAAGTACTGAGATGTATGACTGGGAGAGCCAATCTAGCTGGAATCCTATAGTGCAGCAGGAAGAAAAACCAGTATAAAATAAGTGAGTTAGAAACTGACTGATGCTCTTTAAATCTAGTCAACAACCATCTGACATTTCCGGGCCTAGCCCGTCAGTGACAAGAATTCCAATAACTTCCATCAAACGACTGTCCAGCTGTACACCAGAACACTATCAATATTGTAGAACACTGTATAGTTGTAGAAACACTCAAGGTATACACCCAATACAAGGAATGACATGGGGAGCTAGGAAGTTAGTCAAATTTAACATAACTTGCAGTAAAAGGTCCTGCCACAGAGACCCTACCTCAACACTCAAAAAAGGAAACAGACATAGAGATACGAAGATGGAGGTCAAGCAAGCCGAAGAGAAACAGGGAGAAGAGAAGGAATAGGTACATAGAAAGAGAAAAACATATAGAGGGAGAGAAAAGAGGGTTGGCACAAAAGAAGAGAAAGAGAAGAAAAAAGGAAAGAAAACAGAAGGGATGGGGAAGGTGGGAGTCAACCAAATCCAAGATGCAGTTCAGATCATCCAACGGTAAAATCCGTAAGTGTAATCTAGAGTGTTATACATTACAAAGAAAGCTCAAGTCAGCGCCCAATAATCCTTCGAGTCAAGAAACAACAGCCACGGCCTCCAAGGTGCCAGAAAGGCTTCATAGTGATCAGAGCATTGAGCCATCAGCCCCTCCGACCTCATAAACGTACACATCTCTGCTGACCATTCCTGAATTGAGGAGATAGTCGTCGAGTTCCAGCATTTAGGGATCAAAGCTCTCACAGCATTAATAAAAAAGCGAAGTAGGGATTTCTTTATTTTGGAAATGGAACCCGGGAGAATAGACAAGAAAGCCATTTGTGGGGTTAGGGTAATATTTATGGCTGCCACTTTGGAATAGACATGTGAGACCGCTTGCCAGAACGGTTTGATCAATGAACATCCCCACCATATACGAGTCATAGTGCCAACGGCAGTATGGCATCCCCAGCAGAGGTCAGAATTTTCAGGGTTGATTTGACAGAGCTTATCCGGTGATCGGTGAGTCAGTAAAACGTCTTCAACTTTCAAGGGGTTTTCACTTTAAACACATATTACATATGGTAACAAATGTAGTAAGCACAACATACATGCATTGCAATGACCCTAAAATGTGAAGATGTAAAGAGGGGGAAAAAAAAATTGAAGACACAGTTTAGGCAGCTGGTCAGCAATAGAAATACCTTGGGGGAGGGGCTCTGATCTCTGACAGCCCCAAGGGTTATCCTCCTACAAACTAAGTAAAGTTAAATAAAGGGATAAGAAAAATATTTTATAGGTAAATCTGCATAAATACAATAATGTAAGAGTACCTGTTCTTGTAGGAGCCTAATCATGGCTGGTTGTCTTTAAGCCAGCAAGACAATTTGGCACAAAAATGTCTTAACTTCTTAAGCAGATATTTCACAGGCCACCATGGAAGAGGTGTGATCAAAAGCAGCACCCAGAAATAAATGGAAATGGAAATATCTGGTAGATATTTTTGATTGTATAGAAGTTTAGAACACAACCAACACTAAAACACTGCAAACAGATCTTTACCTGCAGGCCATCAAATTAACAAAGCTTGGTATTCAACTGTTACATATACGCTTCATCTTTAATTCTGGAATAGTTATTGCAAATCTCAACAAAACATTGTTTACTTTCCCGTCTTGTCAGCATCAAAGTGACTCTTTTACTTGAGAAGTTTATGGGGCAATCACATTTTAAACGGTTTTCCTGTAGCTAAACTCATCTAACATGTATTTTAGAGCCAAATGAATCATCTATTGCCAAAGTTGATACGTATAAACATATACTATTCATTGGATTTTATATTATGTACTTTTATTAATACATTTCTCATAGCATGGCGTCAACCTTAATTTCAATTACACAGACTAATATCTAATACTATGGGTGACACCTAGTGGGGAAGATTTATATCCATATGCTGATGTACCACTACGTACATAAAAACCATAAGGGGGCATAGGACAGTACCGTGACTAACTTTGCTGACTTCCCCTTCTGAAAATGCCAGCTACATGGCTATCATACTGATCCTCTGGCTTAGATAGATTTAGCTACCTACTCATGTATCACTTCCCCCTCCCTTTTAGATTGTAAGCCCTCACGGGCAGGGCCCTCCTTTACCATCTTGTTTTGAATTGTATTGTGATTGTAATGTCTTCCTTATATTTTAAAGCGCTGCGCAAACTGTTGGCGCTATATAAATCCTGTATAATACTGATATTGAGGGTTTTTTTTTTAAAGGTTTACTTTAAACATAAAAGTACACACTGACCTTATCGGTTTCCAGATCCATCAATGACTTGGTATAAATGACTGGCTGTACACAGTATCTTCCCCTAAATATCAGGAATAGGTGATCTTTATTTTCCCAATGAGCTACAGTCTTTATTGCTGTACTGCATGTTAGTTATTCCAAATTGGGGCTTATAATTGTCCTTTGTACGCCACAAGATGGAATCAGAAATGTTCCCAGCATTGTATACAGGCCACTAGTGTGGCCTGTATACAATGCCACCAGAATAATCTCTGTATTGAAAATCAATGAGATTAATGAATAGTTTATTTTATATGCAGGTTTTTAGAAAATACATTTGTTTATACTACAACCTAATGCATTGTATTTTGTGTAGTAGATACCCCAATCAGCACTGTATACTGTGAAAACTTTTCAGCATATGACACAGGAATTATAATTCGATCATGCAATGCCTTAGGAAACAGTTGTCCTTCTTAACCAATTCAGGACTAAAGCTTTTTTTCATTTTTACTCCAGACATGCTGGTAGGTTAATTGGCTCCTGTCTAAATCGGCAAGGTTTCTATGATGTGATTGTGCAACTATGTAAAGTGCTGCGTAAATTGTTGGCGCTATATAAATACCTATAATAATAATGTATACATGTGAGATAGGGTCATTAGACTGTAAGCTGCTTGAGGGCAGGGACTGATGTGAATGTGCAGTATTTAAAGCGCTGTGTAAATTGTCAGCGCTAGGTAAATACCTGTAATAATTTTTTCTCACACATTAAAATCTGAATTTCTGTACAGAAAATGACTTCAATACTTCTGGCATACTTCTTACGAAGCACCTAGCATGATAAACACAAAGTGGCTAAAACTGTTCCAGATGACTTCTGTTCAACAACATTAAAAGGAGAACTATGGGGTTAAGGCTTTTCCCCATACTTCTCCTTAGGGTAACAGGAGGACACAAACTAGCGTCCTCCCGTCACCCTAGGCTCAGTAGCTCACCCTCAGTCACCCTAGGCGAGCTGTAGCTCGCAGTATACTGAGACGCCGCAGCTGAAGCGGATCCCGAAAGGTCGGCTAGAACTATGAGGTGAGTGAAAAGCACTCACCTCATAGTTCTCCTTTAAATATAAAACTGTTAACATCATTTCCCTTGTGTGCAAAATTATGCAGTGTAAACTGGGATTTGTTTCCTAGTGACAAATTACAGCCCGCTATAAAATCACTGTTTATCTCTTTCATATCCTATGGAGACGAGGCAAACAGACAGACTGCACTGTACAGAAATAACAACCTATTTTCTGTTACACAGCTTTACAATTAGAGATAAACAAATCTGTTTATGAAACAGACAAGTTCGGTAAATGTTTCTGGTGAATCAGAGAGTTTTAATTCCTCTGAAGGCATGGATGCCAATTTCCCTAACTTATGGAGCATCGCCTCACACATTTTCAGGAAAATCAAGAACTTGCAATTCACCAGGAAATATGAGATTTCCAGGATTTCTAAATTGTCTCTATTTTTTCTACTGATTCAGTGCTGGAAGCTGTCACTACCTGACTCCCAGAAATGGAGCTAGTTCTGAGGTATCAACTCCAAAAATTACATTGCTTGCAGCAGTTGGGCAATAGTAGTCTAGGCTTTGATAGATAACAGCTCTGTGAGAATTCTCTGAACCTGAAAAGAGAATCACCATAAACAGCACTGTTTACCAACCTATGTATATTATACCCCTTAAATTTGAATATAGCAATGAATCTTTATTTAGGACCTTTTTATAGTTTGTAACTGACTGATCAGACTCTGAAAAGTTTATTTTTACAGCTGACACCCCACCCACCATACAGTGCTTTTTTGGAAAAGGTCCATGCTTTGTGATGCTCCACTCCCAATTATCCAAGTTAAATCCTTAAATGACAAAAAGTATTCCACTGAATCTTATAATCCCCAGATCAGCTTATAAAGTATGTTTATCTTTTATACTACATGTACAAGTTTGTTGCTCAGTTACAACAAAGTCTGCCATAACCAGTTGTGGATTTGACATGTTCAATGTCCGTTTCAAGAAAAGGTCTACAGATACACTGATATTCTAAAATAAAAGAGCTAATGTAATTGATTGTGGTCTCTTCAATATCAGATGTTACTTCAATGAATACATGTATATAATTGCTTCTAATATAAAGAAGGGGCTCTCATGTTTCCAAACATGTTGCAAATTGAAAGACCAAACAAATCTTTGTATAACGTAACATAGAAAAATGTATCGACAATTTCCAAGCACCGTCCATCCACTGAGTCTGAAAGTATTTTCTCGGCCAACTGGCTCTCTAAACACTTCTGTGTGTGTCCGGCATTTGTAGGGCTGACCCGAATGCTGCATGCAATCCTGCCACAGTATCCAACTCTTTTCTGCATCCACACCTTTGTGAACTTAGTCTTACAATACCGAGCCCTTAATTGATACCAAAAGCATTTGTCTGTACCCGCATTTATCCTTTTCTATTATATCTATAAAAGCAGATTTTATTAGCATAGCTGCAAGGCCTGTTGAATGTACATGCATGAGCTTATTCCAGAAGTGCCACCTATCATGGCCATTCCAGAAGTGCTATTTTCACAATAAGGTCTCGTTCACACCCAGGCAAATTGCATATGCGCGAACGTCGCGCGTTTTTTACCGCGATTCGCGGTAAAAAAGTCGCGCAACTGTCGCGCGTTTCCGAAGGCTACTTGGCTGTATCCCAATGGAAACGCGCAAACAAAACGGCCCAAAGTAGTACCTGTACCTTTTCAGGCGTGGGCCGTTTTGTAGCGCGTTAGGGACGGGCGGAAATACGCCAATGTGGGAACGAGACCATTGAATACAATGGGATTTATATTTTTGAGCGTTTTGTAGAGCGTTCGTCGAGCGCAGAACGCGCTACAAAACGTTCAGGTGTGAACGAGGGCGAACGGATTCCAAATACACTGCAATCTGTGAACATATATTCAGACCACCTACCATTTCAGAGGAATGCCTTCATATTCAAACCAGATTTCGCTTATATCTTCTGTCCGCATAACTTTCTGAAAATGTTTCTTCACCTTATCGGTTACCAGAGTAAGGTAGCTCACACGTGGCAAAAGTAACTGCAAAACAATTGTAATCTGTACTATGAAAAAGTGTCAGTAAAACAAATAGCTTATATAGCAAAATAATTACTGTAACTCGTTCCCATCCACAATCTGTCTCCCAGTCCGATAGCAAGGATACATTAACCCCTTCACGACCAGTGACGTACAGTGTACGTCACTGGCATCGGGACTGTTTAAACAGACTCCCGACGGCTTTTGCCACCGGGACTCTGTTTAAACTTGTTGGCTTTACAGTGGAAGCGATTCTGGCGGCTCCTCTGCCACCAGATCGCGTCTACGGGCAGGTGAACACACGCACGTGCGTGCCCGACATAACCGCCATGTTTCCCGGGCTCCATTGCCCCTCCTACGGGCCCGGGACCGGATTCTTTGGTGTCGGCAGAAAGCTGGGGAGGAGATCCCCTCCCCGTTCTATGGGACCTGGAGGGATACAGATTGCATCACTTCCGGCCCCATAGCTATCAGTGCTGGGCGTCTAAATAAAAGAAATGTAAAAATAATGAAAAAAAAAAACGTTTTAAAGTCCCCCGCCCCTGCGGGTACGCGCGTCTCCACATAAACACACATCGGGTGCACCTACGTATGAAAACGACGAACCCGCTACACATGTTGGGCATTGCCGGAGTGAGAGCAACAATTCTACGGCCAGTATTTTTGGGTATCTCTAAACTGATGACCTGCGGGGGCTTTTAAAGTGTCATCTATGGACTTTTTGGGGTTCTGAATTTTGTTGCCGTTTCACGGACGCACACAATTTTTAACCTGGAATGTTGGCCATTTACTTATTGTGACCTCATCTTTTATATTTTATTTAAAACATGGGTAATTTTATAGTGTTTTGGGGAATTTAAGTGCATTTTTCACTAAATGTTGTTATTTGATAAGGAGTTGCGCCAATATCGTGCAACATAAAAATTTGCAACTGCCACCCTTTTATTCTATCGGGTCTTGGCTTTCAGAAAATATATAATGTTTGGGGATTTTAAGTAATTTTCAGGCATAAAATGTGGAATATAACATGGGTGCAAAAAATGGGGGGGGGAAAGCCTCAGTCATGAAGGGGTTAATAAACATTTTCCCCTTTGTGAGCCAGCAGACAACATTTTGCTCAGCTGCTGGCTCTCAATCCTGGCCGTCAGTGACCTCTAAAGCCCCATTCACACTGAGCGACATGAAAATTGCGCGATTTTCCATGCGATTTGATATGAGTGATATTGAGCGACGTCGCGTGACTTTTTCCTATTGGGCTGTATGCAATTAGGAGCAAAATCGCTCGAAAAAAGGGTTATGTAGGAGCGATAGCGCTCATATTTCCACACGATATCGCTCTATGCAGCTTCTCCAACCCATTTCAATGGAGCTGTTCACATCTCGTCGCTCAATATCGCTTGTAGCTCGTCGCTCCTACATGACCCTTTTTTCGAGCGATTTCGCTCCTGATTGCATACAGCCCAATAGGAAAAAGTTGCGCGACGTCGCTCAATATCACTCATATAAAATCGCACGGAAAATCGCGCGATTTTCATGCCGCTCAGTGTGAATGGGGCCTTAGACCAAATCAGGAACCAACCACATAGCCGCTATCAGCTCTGAACATTTCCACAACCGAGACATGTAACCTTTATCTCTCCAAAACCAATATTTATATTGAATAAGCAATATTTATATCGCAATTATAATTACTACAAACTATTTAACTTTCCAAGGAAGTAAGTAAGCATCTGATGCGTAGTGGGTGTTCTTATAACATGCTTTTAGTGTTAATTAGTATGTATAATAATGTATATTCCTTATTATTATTATTACATAGTATTTATATAGCTCCAACAGTTTGCGCAGCGCATATTCAATTCCTTTACTTTCTGACACTATAGTCTTATTTATGACTGATCTCCCAAATTGTAATAGGATAAGTTATGGTGCAGAGCACTCAGCATCTGATAATGATTTTCCAGAGTGGATATACTGTTTCTCTAAATAATAAAGTAATTATTATAGAGCTGCAGCTAACGATTATTTTCAAAATCGATTAGTTAGCCGATTATTAAGTTCGATTAATCGGTTAATCGGATAAACAATAAAATACATTTACAATAATCGATTATAATCGATTATGTCGATTAGTTGTTGCAGCCCTAAATTATTACAATTACTAAACCATACTTACATGGAGATAAAAGTCAACTTCTCAGTGTGATGGACAGTGGTGGCAGTTAAAGGAGAATTATGAGCTAAGTGCTTTTCACTCAGCCTCATAATCTGAGCCGACCTGTGACAATGAAACTGTCACAGGTCGGCTCAGTAGATCGGGAAGTGAGCGAACACATACCGGCGCTCGCTCACTTCTCGATCCTGTCACTGCAGAGAGCCGTGACAGGGGAGTGACTGGATTCTCCCCTCCCCTGTCCGATCCTTCAGCGCTGACTGGCGGAACGGATGGGGAGGGTGCACGGATCCTCTCCTGATCAGACCATGTGAAAAGGGACATATAAGTCTGCAGAGAATTTTCAGGCCAGAGTGAAGATAGCAAGCGTTGCTTGCCTGTCTGCCACCACAGAACAGAAACTTGTAGTCTACTGACACTTCCTCCTGTCCCTGTAACTAAAAGGTACCTTGGTACAGACAGGGGCTGGGAGGAATAGTCTACAGGAGCCTGAGCATTGCACCTGCACTGATTACGGTTGCAATGCTTTACAGGCTACAATGCAAAATAAATAAATAAATAAATGCACATTTTGTAAAAGGTGGACCATGCCTTTAAAGTCAAATTCCACTTTTCTTTCCATGTTCCATCTTATTTAGGGTGTAACAAGGAACTTGATGCCATTCTGCACCCTCCATCCCTCACCACTTTCCTAAACCGCCGGGTGCTTCTTCCCAAAGGTTCCTGAATATATTTGAATTGGGCGTGGCTGTGTGTGGTTCCTACTGCACAGATCAATGTAGATGTCAGCTGCATACAGCGCCGTGACCAAAGTAGGGTGCTAGTAGTGACATCACAGTCCAAGGGAAAAAAATAAGACTCCAGCACTCAATTGTGCCGCATCATGACTTATGTCACGTGTTTACACTAAAACAAGATTATGTTTGCATCCTGAATGATTGAGTGCTGGTGACTTATCTTTTTTCCTTGTTCCTATTGCGCAGCCGTTTACAGGATCTGTGAATAAAACAAAAAAGGAAAAAGTTCCGTCTGCGGAACACGTATTTCTCAATGAAGTACAAGTGTGGTAATGTCACCGCACTTGTAGTCCATTGATAACTTCCTCCAGCTCTATAACCAAAACTCTGTACCTCTAGTAGTAATGCTTTGCAGGCTCCGATGCAAAAAAATCAATGCATGCACAAAGTATTTTCTTTTTGCAATATGTGTATTTATTAGACATGTGCACTGCCAAAAAATGTGTTTAGTTTTGTTTCGTTTTAAATTCGGATTTGTGTTATTTCGTTTTTCGGGATTCGGGTGTGAAAGTCAATTCGGAATCGGACGAAATTTGGTAGCGGTAGTTCGAACGTTCGTTCTTTTGCAGCAAAGTGACATTTGAGGGGGAAAAAATATTTTTCTCCTTCTCTAATGTCACTTTGCTCCAACGAACGAAACGAATAAGAAACGAATAAGAACAGAATACGAAACGAACGTTCGAACTACCGCTCCCGAATTTCGGAAATGGAAATTCGGATTCGTTTGCATTCGTTATGTCTGCAATTCGGAATTGGGATACATCCGAATGTCCGAATTTCCAAAAGTTCGTCCGAATTTCGATTCGGAACTAAACGAATCGCACATGTCTAGTATTTATTCACTTTTCCACAAAAAGTGGAACATGTTTTAAACAGTAGCGACTCACCCTCCATCCACACAAACCAACCAGTCATACAGACAGACATGTTTCAGTAATGTTAAGCTACATCAAAGGTCTGTACAATGAAAGCTATTCTTCTCACAATTTCATAAAATGATGCATTATACATGCCCAATTCTGGCTAAGAGGAGACTATAGGACAGTAGGTCCTATAGAGTAAACATGGAAAACTCCTGCCATAAACTTGCTGAACTGAAAATGACTACAAAGGCTGAGCACTTTGATTATGAGTTGACAGTCACGTCTACATTACGCACGACAGAGAAATGTTAATTTGACCCAGCAAGGAAGCTGAATAACGCAAGCAGCTATATGTCAGTACTCAACGGCTTACTGGAGATGAACAGATGTAATTTACTGAAAACAGTGCCAGAAATTACTCACTGGTCAGCCCATCAATTATTCTCAGAACTCACTCTGCTTTCTTGTAAACAGATTGAAAAAAATAGCCAAAGGGACACAAATATAACGTTCCACACATGTCCACATAACGTTTTTTTGGTCACTAAACATGAAAGAACTGAACTGCTCTTAACCAAAGTGCCATGTTTAAGTGTATTCATGTTTAAGAATATCCAAGCGCTTTTTATTTTCAAGCAGATGATTTTATTTCAATGACTTTTAAAAGGGCAAACCGCCCAAAACTAATAATAATCCTGTCCTTTATAGAATCTGGAGATCTAGATTGAACCTGACCTGGCCTAAAACCAGGTCCTAAAGGAGTTTTAATTTGGGTCTGGGATCCAAGTGTAATTGTGAATGATATCACCAGCACACTGAAGATCCTTTTAGAACAGTGGTTCTAAACCCTTCTAGGGCCGGGACCCCTTGGTAACATTTGCCAAGTTGTGGTGACTTCCAACGGAGCGCTGGACTCCAGAATTAGTAAGGCGCTGGACTTGGGACTAAAAATGGAAGCGCACTTTTATATTTACAGCCTCTGCTGTCCTCCCGCTGACTGACACTGCTGCGCTAGGAGGAGGCTGAGGAGCTTCTCACCTAGCGCAGAAGAAGTGGATGCTGCAAACCCCTCAACAGTGAGTTGCGACCATTTTTGGGTCGCGACCCACAGGTTGAGAACCGCTGTTTTAGAATCACCAAATGCTCATTTTATTGAATAGGTTGTCAGAATGGAAACAAGCGCTTTCAGGATCTGACAAGTGTCCCTTCATCAGGCTTCAGCATTGACTGATGAAGGGACCCTGCGAGGTCCCGAAAACGCTTGTTTCCATTCCGACAAATTGTTCAATAAAATGAGCATTTGGTGATTCTAAAAGGATCTTCGGCGTGCTGGTGACATAATTCACAATTATCCTATGTATACAGCGGTGCCATCCGCAGTCATTACAAGCACCCTTCCCATTATACAGGATTTCCGGTAAGGAGTACGACAAGAACTTTTCTGTTATCCTGGGATCCAAGGGGACACAATCCGATTTGAAGACGAACACAGGAACTTGCAGGCACCAACAAGCGTCGGAGCTTTAGCATTGCTGTTACTTTAGAAACATTTTAAGCCAGGTTATGTTCACTTTAAAGAAGAAAACATTTATTAACCCTTACAGTAGGGCTGCCCCTGCACTGCAAGGGTTAACCGCATATTTTTGTCTAGGTGCCAAAAAAAAAACCTCATACTCGCCCGAACTGCCAAGCTGATTCCCTACTTCTCCGATCACTGAAGCGTGTCTCCTCCTCCATTGCACAGATGGAATGTTCCTCAGTGTCCTCATATCTATACACTTCTATAGAACGTGATGACACAAGGATTTTTAGACTTCTGCAACGGAGGGGGGAGAGAGGCTCTAGGGACTGGTCTAAGAACAAGCCAGCTCCAATAAATAAGTATAACTTTTTTTTTTTTTAGCACCTAGACAAAAAGGAGCAGTTAAACCTTGTAGTGTAGGGGTAGCCAAACTGCAAGGGTTAATAAAATGTTTCCCCAGAGTTCTTCTTTAGCTCCCATAATAGATACTCAAGCATTCTGGTGAAAAGATCTTTGTAAAGGAGTCCCAAGGCCTGCAAAACACTGCAGTTGTTGACAGTAGGTTCACTCACTATTGGATTTTAAAAATATATTTAGTTTTTACTACAAATATATGGATATTGAGTTCTTATAGGTATATTAAGCACCAGAGATTGTTGATCCAGGGAATATCCGAATGCCTTATGGGATCAGGAAGGAATTTTTTTCCCCTGTTGGAGCAAATTGAACCATGCTTTATAGGGGGTTTTTTTTGCCTTCCTCTGGATCAATAGTGGGTAATTGTGGGCATAACACTCTGTTTTAGGTTTTCTTCTTACATATCTCTATAGGTGGAACTTGATGGATTTGTGTCTTTTTTCAACCTGACTAACTAGGTAACTATCTTATTTGTGTATCACTCAGCTGTAGTTCCTCAAACCTCTGAATTGGTGCTGACACTGTCCTTCCTTCTGGAGGGGGCTACTTTTGTTCCCCATGGTCCTTGTGTGTGTTGTAAATTAGCCACCGCTCCAAGCTCACTCCCATGTTGGACTACAATCTCACGTATCATTTACTAATTTTTGTTGAGATCCATCACAGGAGTGAGCTTGGAGCAGTGACTACTTTACAACACACACTGGAACCATGGGGAACAAAAGTAGCCACCCTCCAGAAGGAAGGACAGTGTCAGCACTAGGCATGCACCAATATATCGGCCAAAAATAGCGCTTTCCCATTTTCTGGCCGATACAGCGGTGCGTCCATTCTTTCTCACCTCCCCGCTGGGCGCTGCTCCACTCGCTTAGCCTCCTGTGATAGCTGTCAGGAAGGAGAGCGAGTACGAACATTCAGTGATCAGTGATCGCTGAGTGTTTGTAAATAATTGAGGACACAGTATGTTTAATGTATCCTCAATTATGAATGAATGGGAAGTGATCTACATCACTTCCTGTTCATTTATGATTGTGGTTATAGTAAACATTCTATATCCACATGTTATGAATGAACAGGAACACTCAGTATAGAGGATTCCTGTTCATTTATAACAGGGGCTGCAGAAAAAGAGATTGAGGACTTTGTGTCCTCAATCTCTTTTTCCATTTTAAAAAGGGAAATATCAGGGGTCTACTTAGACCCCTAATATTTCCCCCGAAGTCCCTAAAAGTAAAGTAAAAAATAAAAATATTTAATAAAAAATTAATCAAGAAAAATAAATATTAAAAAATTAAAAAGTTTATAAAAAGTAAATGAAAATAAAATATTTAAAAAAGTTAAAATAAAAAACATTTTTGGTTTCGGCCTAACATTTTTTTAATTTCGTTTTCGAAATTTTCATTTTGGTGCACCTCTAGTCAGCACCAATGAAGAGATGATTTGAGGATCTACAGCTGAAACACAAATAAGATACATTTTGTTAATACGGTATATTAATGTATTTTTAAGACTTAACTCCTGAGTTTAGTGTCACTTTAATTATGTGATCTGCCTGTCCTAATTTCCCATACAGCCAAAGCAGTATCCTGGCAGGCTGGTGATTTGTGCTCTTCTACACAAGACAGACACAGGTAACATAATACCAGTAAATGTGGGAAAATACAATCGATAACTTAAAGCTCAATTACATTTTCAGTTTAAATCAGCTAAACATATTCCTGGTACATCAAAACAAAAAGGTATGCAAAGGTGTACAGTGCATTTTCTTTAGAAAACAGCCACAGCCTGAGTAGAAAAGCCTGTCCACTGCCAGCATGCTGTAAAGAAGGACCCTTGCTTTTCGTGTGGAAGCAGTAGTCTCTATATATATTTTGAATAAAAAATAAAAAAAAGAACTCAAGCCATCATCTGAATTATACAAATGATTTAGTTTGATTACCACAGGGGGTATGGTGGTGAAATAAATGACACTACCAGATAGTGGTACTGGTTCAGTACTGGTTGACAAGCCTCAAAGTAAACAACAGTGACATTCTATAAATCAAACTAGAACAGAAACTATTTGTAGACAGCTAACAATTAGAACTAAAAATATAAAATGAGGTTTATATTTGAAAAAGATTTCAAATAACATCAAAGTTATAGAACATCATGGTTGCCGAGCAATGTCAAGCCATGATCGTGGTAGCACTTACATAATAGGGTTCGGCTTCCCTTTCATTCAGCTCATCCTGATATAATGTGAAGCATGTCGGTATTCGCCCATACCATACTTTTCGTAGGACATCATTGTCATCTGTCATTCTTCCAGCCATCTGTATCCCACATATAGACCAGGAGGTGTCATTCAAAAATCTGTGAAGAACTATGATAGAAAGAGTATATGTAAATATTTACAGGAAATAAACTTACCAGGGTATATCATATCGCCAGAAAAGGCATAATAACTTACTTAGAGTTACAGGCAGAGTTCTGTCCTTTACAATTGTTCACCCACACCGATATTATGCACCACTACTGTATTGTTCAAGTATCTTTGCATATTAATGTGTCACTAGGTAAATGCTGTGTATAATGAATACTCACTGATGTTATTCTGATCGCTGGTACCAATTCATCAACTGTCACTGCAATAGTGGGAACACGTGTGCTCCATAGGGAGAATTGTTTGCATATAAACCGATCAGCCATAACATTATCACCACCTGACTAATCTGCACAAAACCAGAATTTCTCCACTGATGCTGGGGAACGGAACCACCCACTGGCTGAAAGGAGAATTATGAGGTTAATGATTTTCACTCAGCCTCATAATCTGAGCCGACCTGTGACAATGAAACTGTCACAGGTTGGCTCAGTAGATCGGGAAGTGAGTGAACACATACTGGCGCTCGCTCACTTCTTGATCCTGTGCCGGTAGAGAGCCGTAACAATGGAGGGACTGGATTCTCCCCTCCCCTGTCCGATCCTCCAGCGCTGACTGGCGGAACGGACGGGGGAGGGGCGGGTACAGCGGGCTCTGCCTCTAGATAGGCTGAGCCAGCTGTCACTCACGCAGCTGGGCGGATCAGACATAATTGTCGGGATCCTTTCCGCCTGCGGTGTCTCAGTATGCCGCGAGCTGTAGCTCGCGGTATACTGAGCTTTGGGTGACGGGAGGATGCTGGTTTGTGTCTTCCCGTTACCCTAAGGAGAACTATGGGGAAATGCCCTGACCCCATAGTTCTCCTTTAATATATTTTTGGGGTCCTTTGCACTTGAAAGCCTAGGTCAATTTCCCTCCTGCTGGATGTTTTATTGTACACCACCCTGCTACTGCAGTAAGCTACCCTTAAACATGAAATCATAGTTGCTTATTGATCCAATGCCTTTTCATTTGGTAAATGGTATTAACTAGGGATGTATAGATACCAGTGCCGATACTTGGCATTTGCACGAGAACTACCAGGGTTGCAGAGGTTGCAGCTGGGACCTGGCTCTGGCACCCCACCACTGTCCTGAAATCATTAGTCTGTATTGTTTTAGAAAAACTGTCACATGACAATAACTGAAAATGTATCAGTACTTGGATCTGTGAGTACTTGGACAAGTATCAGTATCATCCAATAAAACAGAGATGTACAAATCCCAGGAGCCCCGTATGCTCCTTAAAATGACAGCTGCCTCCTAACTTTTACATTTTTCTCTAGTCTAGTCTTGGAGCTGGAAAAGTATCTGTACTTGTACCGAGTACGGTACTTGGTATCTGAACATCCCTAGTATTAACGGCACCTGCCAGCACCACTCATCAACTCATGCCCTGCATGGAAACAAACAGAACGCTCAGCTGAGCAAAGCAGTCATGTTTGTGAGACCATTAGATGTCTGAGAAGAGTCAACTCATGCATACAGGTGAAACTCAAATAATTAGAATATCGTGCAAAGTTCATTTATTTCGCTAATGCAACTTAAAAAGGTGAAACTAATATATGAGATAGACTCATTACATGCAAAGCAAGCTAGTTCAAGCCGTGATTTGTCATAATTGTGATGATTATGGCTTACAGCTCATGAAAACCCCAAGAACCCCAAATCCACAACCTCAAAAAAGTAGATTATTACATGCAATCAATAAAACGAGGATTGTACATAGAACAATATCGGACCTCTGAAAAGTACAAGCATGCATATGTACTCAGTACTTGGTTTGGGCCCCTTTTGCAGCACTTACTGCAATTACTTTTGCACGATATTCTAATTATTCGAGTTTCACCTGTATATATTGACCATTCAATACCCAGCAGTGTTTGGACACTCTCAGATGAGATGATGAGTGTGATCGTGGAGAGAAGTCTCATGCATGCCCAATATTTAGATGTCTATGGACAATCTTAGATTAGATAATGGTGGTGCCCAAAGAAAGACAGATCATGCATGCATACTAAATGTTGAACAGTTTAACGACGATGGATAATCTTAGAGAACATGATTTTTTGTCCATGAGGACAGTCAGATCATCTATACATACTCAATATTCATTACTCAGATGTATACGGTAGTCTTAGAAGGGATGACGGTTGGTGGTATCTGGGGGCAGTCAGATCATGCATGTGTACTCAAGAGTCAATGGATGATATTGGATGAAATTATTACACTTGTGTGTGAGGACACCAGTGGGCACCAGAGGATTATACATAATATTAAATACTTGGATGTCTATAGACAATCTTAGATTAGATGATGTCAGCGATGTCCGTGGACAGTTGGATAATGCGAGCATACACCATATTAAATACTTGGATGTCTATGGACGGTCTTAGATTAGATGATGGCAGTGATGTCCGTGGACAGTTGGATAATGCGAGCATACACAATATTAAATACTTGGATGTCTATGGACGGTCTTAGATTAGATGATGGCAGTAATGTCCGTGGACAGTTGGATAATGCGAGCATACACAATATTAAATACTTGGATGTCTATGGACGGTCTTAGATTAGATGATGGCAGTGATGTCCGTGGACAGTTGGATAATGCGAGCATACACCATATTAAATACATGGATGTCTATGGACGATCTTAGATTAGATGATGGCAGTGATGTCCGTGGACAGTTGGATAATGCGAACATACACAATATAATAAATACTTGCAGGGTTATTCACAAAAGGGTAAAGAGTTTGGCAAAGGCAAAGTGAATCTAGACCAAAATACCTGAGCTGGAAAGTGAGCTGAATTGGAGAATTTTTACAAATCATCTATTTTGGCCTAGATTGCTCACTTCTCCTGCCTTCTCCAAACTCTTAACCCTTTTGTGAATAACCCTGTTGGATATCTATGGACGATCTGAGATCAGATGATGGCAGTGATGTCTTAGGTCAGACAGATCATTCTTACACACTCAACATTGCACACTCTTTGATGACAGCTTGCACTAGAGTCTGTGCGAGTTGTATATTAATCTAGTTTGTGATCTGACCTGTATGTATCTACCCATAACCAAATGCTCAGTTTTGGGTAGTCAGACCACTTGAATCATTGTGATTTCTCCTTTCCTATCTAAGTCACCAGTTAACTGTAACAAGTGAACACCACACAAAACGTTAGCAGAATAAAAGTTGGCATGTCAGGAATAATATTGTAGAAAGAGAGCCTATATTAACATGTTAGGCACTCTGCTCCCTCCCCCCTCCATATGACAGGCATATAAAGAGTGCACAGTCAGTCACACACAGGTGACTGCACAAGCAGCAGGCTGTTCTCCCAGCGCGACTTCACCATCCCTGAGCAGACTACACGTGTACGCGCATCATAGGAGGAGACTGCCTGTGTACACCAATATCACGGCTCGCGCTAAGCGGACCAGTGTACGAATACCTGTAACCCCAAGAAAGCCAGTCTGTTACCCAAATTTCCAGCACTTCTTCTGCCCGGTACTCTCAAACGCTTCCGGGTGCAGCTGAGCCCCGCCCAACGATTGCCTACGTAAGTCTCACAACATGTACGGAAAGCGAAAGAGTACAATCGGAGCTAAGCGCGCAGCCATAAACTTGGAGAGGAGAGAGTGTGATGTGAACATTTTACTGTTAGTACATTCGTAAACATTATGACATTCAACTCCATTTATTTCACCCACGAGTTGTGCTTCATCTAATTGTTTATAGACAACTGTAATCTTTTCTACCTCTTCTAATAATTAAAGTAAACTCCACTTCAAGTTTGTGCAAATTCTAAGGCCTGATGAAGGGGTAGTGCCAGAGTCCCTGGAATGCATTGGCTGTTTACTGCCACCCCAATGTATATATGTTTACTGCCACCCCAATGTATACATACATACAGTTGTGTGAAAAAGTGTTGGCCCCCATCCTGATTTTTCATTGTTTTGCACGTTTGTCACACTTTAATGTTTCAGATCATCAAACAAATTTAAATATTAGTCAAAGATAACACAAGTAAACACAACATGCAGTTTTTAAAGGAAGGTTTTTATTATTAAGTGAAAACAAAATCCAAACACACATGGCCCTATGTGAAAAAGTGTTTGCCCTCTAAACCTAATAACTGGTTGGGCCAACCTTAGCAGCAAGAACTGCAATCAAGCGTTTGCAATAACTTGCAATGAGTCTGTTACAGCGCTGTGCAGGAATTTTGGTCCACTAATCTTTGCAAAATTGTTGTAATTCAGCCACATTGGAAGGTTTTCGAGCATGAACTGCCTTTTTAAGGTCATGCCACAGCATCTCAATAGGATTCAGGTCAGGACTTTGACTAGGCCACTCCAAAGTCTTCATTTTGTTTTTCTTCAGCCATTCAGAGGTGGGTGTGCTTTGGATCATTGTCCTGCTGCAGAACCCAAGTTCGCTTTAGCTTGAGGTCACAAACAGATGGCCGCACATTATCCTTCAGGATTTTTTGGTAGACAGCAGAATTCATGGTTCCATTTATCACAGCAAGTCTTCCAGGTCCTGAAGCAGCAAAACAGCCCCAGACCATCACACTACCACCACCATATTTTACTGTTGGTATGATGTTCTTTTTCTGAAATGCGGT
>NW_017306391.1:1264942-1267665 GCF_000935625.1 Nanorana parkeri
TTAACAGGGGGGAGGGGGGCAAACACTTTTTCACACAGGGCCATGTGGGTTTGGATTTTGTTTTCCCTTAATAATAAAAGCTTCCTTTAAAAACTGCATGTTGTGTTTACTTGTGTTATCTTTGACTAATATTTAAATTTGTTTGATGATCTGAAACATTAAAGTGTGACAAACGTGCAAAACAATGAAAAATCAGGAAGGGGGCCAAGACTCTGACATAAGGGGGGAACCCTGGGGACTTAGTGTCCAGAGTCCCCCTTGCATCAGAGTCCCCAGAGTTCCCTCTTACATATTATATTAACATCCTCAGAAGACTCCTAAAAATCATAGTCCTAAGGACTCTAATGTAAGGGGGAACCCTAAGGATTCTGATGTAAGAGGGGGGGGGGGCACTGGTACTGTGTGCCCAGCATCACCCCTTACATCAGACTCCCAAAAGTTCCCCCTTATTTGATAGTGTAGAGTTCCCCCTTATGTGTGCACTGGGTTACTTGGGTAGGTGGGCAACAAGAGGCACCTTAATTGGAATGCTGGCATGGGCGGGAATTGGGGAGGCAGCATGTTATCGGTTGGTTGCTAGGAAACTGGGTGGTCCTAGCAACCAACCACCAGCAGCGTCTCTCAACCCGCTGTCATTATTCAACTCCCTGGCTGCTGGTGGTTGGTTGCTTATGATGACAGGCAGTCCTAGCAACTAACCGGCAGGAGCGGGGGTTGAATAATGACAGCTGACTGAGCATCCAGGCAGTTGAATAATAGTAATCTCTTGAGTGTACGCAGCCTGATCCCATGTATCCGCAGTATAATCCTGATTGCCCATTGTCATTTCTTCAGTGTACGCAGCCTGATCCCATGTATCCACAGTACAGTCCTGAATGCCTATAGTGATCCAGAATAGTGCTGAATACAAAGAACAAAGTGCATTAAAAAGTACTGTAGGTGCTCATTTTTATTCGCACTAAGTTAAAGAGTATCCGAAACCAAGGACAAAAAATATATATAATGTATTGCAGCTTACCAGTCCTTAGATGTGGTGGCTGCATTAGTTTTCTTTTTTCAGGCTTGTTTCCTTTATATTTATATGGTGGACCTACGAATAGCACACTTCCTGTCCTAGGGTGACAACACTCACTGAATGTGCTTTGTCTATAGAGGACCACTGTTGCCACCCTAGGGCATACCTCACAACTTTCTGAGATGGGAAAGAGGGTCACCTCCAGCACAATGTATTTAGGCAATGGACACACCCCTGCCATGCCCCCAGGTGTGCGGACCATTATATGCCAAATGATTGGTTAAAGGAGAACTATAGGTGAGTGATTTTCACTCAACCTCATAGTTCGAGCCGACCTGTGACAATTAAACTGTCACACGTCGGCTCAATAGATCGGGAAGTGAGCGAACACATACGGTCGCTCGCTCACTCATATACCGCGAGCTGTAGCTCGTGGTATACTGAGCTTTGGGTCACAGGAGGATGCTAGTTTATGTCCTCCCGTGACACTTAGGAGAACTATGGGGTAAAACACTTACCCCGTAGTTCTCCTTTAAACTCAAAATAGTATTTCGCCATTTATTTTCCTTTATACTGGCTTTATGGAATTTTAAACAATATATATAAGAGACACTGTAAGATAAAGGTTATGGTGCAGAATAATACTTTTGGTAGGTAAATAGTAGATTTTCATAGGCATCTGTACATCAAAACAAAAAGCAGGACAACTGAGGAGGAAAGAGGGGCAGACAGAATTGGTTCTACATGAGGGACAGGAGGGAAGTACTGTATGCCCTAGGGCAGGAAGTGTGAAGAATCTACATAACACCTGTCCTCTTCCGTTTACATAAGCAGAAGGTGTTCTGTAGTCCACAAAGATAGCTGGGAACAATGTAGCTGATAATAGTGCAGCAGGGAGCACAGGAAGTTATCAGCTCACTTAATTTCAGGCAGGACTTTGCACTTATCAAACAGATATAAGAAAACACTTTAATGGTCCATTTACCAGACCAAAAGGGATAAATGAAAGACGTTCGTTCATTGGGTTTATATACACTTTCATTTTTCAGGACGGCCTGCTATAGGCAAAGTACTTTAGGAAGCAGTATAATTTGTGTCCAGCAGATGGCGACAGAATCACAATAAATAGTACAGTGCCTCTTGCCCTGTATGGGATTTTCAGTATTCTCTTTACTAACATAGATAGTTGCACAAGTTCCCTGGAAACATGCTGACCACATATGAGCATATTACTGTCCGGTGGTCTTCTTGCATCAGTGACAACAGACCCTTATTTCTTTTCCTCATGTCACAGGGACAAGAATGAGGTGAAACATCCCCAACGTGGTCACAGACTCCTATACAAAGTGAGAGAAGTATTTGTTTCTCCCTAATCTATACAAAACCAAAAAGTTAAGGACGGAGGTACACTTAAACTTTTGGCTTACTTATTATTATTGCTATTACTCTAATTACTCTTATTGATTCTGCTTGCTCACTGTGCTCATATTTGCATTTACGAGCATTAACCTTCCACACCCAACCAACACAGATTCCTGTATGAGAATGGGGCTAGATTTGCCTGCTTTTAAAAGGTATGTAAGGTATGTAAGGAGAGTTTGCTGTCTGGAGATCAGTCAGTGTCCCTGGTTAGCTGGTAACCAGGGACGCTGATCTCTCTGCAAGTGGCCGGAGCCAGCCGTAAGATCACGGCTGGCTCCGCCCAGCT
>NW_017306391.1:1268706-1311664 GCF_000935625.1 Nanorana parkeri
TTTCAGCGCGTCTCACCCGAGCCGAGGCATATTCTTTCGGCTCGGCTGAGCCGCTCGGCTAAGTTCGGGAGCTGTACGGGCTATTCTGAACCAAAGGGGTCCTGGGGCCGAAGCTACGGCTAGATCCTTCGGCTGCTTCGTGAATAGACCCCTAAATGTATTTTTAACTCTGGTATGGATTACAACCTATTACCTTACTTTGTAATAAATTCCCATATTCCGCTGCACATCAGTTGAAGTTTCAGATCAGGCGTACAAGGTTAGAGGCTTACTGCTTGTTAAAATGAGAAAGACAAGGGTTACAGTGCTAGTGCAGCACAGAGGACCCTCTCTGCTCCACTTAAAGCTTATGGATCAGTGAATCAATTCACTTTAGTCAAAACCTGATTCACTTTGTAAACTAAAACAGAGGCTCACACACCTGCTCAATTCCAACATCACAAAAAGAAAACCCCAAACAGGAGGCCAACAGTCCAAATTTGTGCCCATTTGCCATGTAAGAGTTGCATTTAAATAGAACGCATACTGCTTCTTTAGTAGGTTGCTTACAGCACAGGACATGGACGAAATTTGCCCCACAAACCTACACAGTGCACCCATTGGATGCACCTGGTTGACTAGAGGGGATCTTGCCACAGCCATGTTGCTTAAAGTATATGTAAACCTAACAATGAACTTCTCTTATTTGCTTCCTTTTGGTCTGCTAACTATACCAAACAATGGGGGGAGTTTATCAAAACTGGAGCAGACAAAACCTGGAGTAGATTTGCACTGCAACCAATCAGCTTCCCTGTCTTATTTTCAGATCTTACCTGAGCAAACTGAAGAGAGATGCTGATTGGTTGCCATGGGCAACTGCTCCAGATTCTGATCAATCCCCCCCACTGTGTTTTGTTTCATATGTTCAATAAGTGCAAAAATTATATATTGATTTCACCAGAAATCATGTGAGCTGATTAACTAGCTGTGCACTCTGCCTCTGCACTCTGCTTCTGCGGACCTTTATCAGTTACATTGTTACCAGCTCTCTGTGGCCTACACAACACCTCCCCCAATCTTATGGAAAAGAGAAGAGGTGTTCTTTACTCCGGTCCTAGGATAACATACTGCTCCTTCATAAATGCAGTATGGTGAGTGAGCATTGTCACCCAATTACTGGCAGGATCACCAAGTGAAAAAGAAAATGAACACAGCCACTGCAACTAGGGATTAGTAAGCTGCAATATATAAAACTTTTGTTCTTGGGTTTAGATATGTTTAAGAAAAGTTTACTTATACTCAAGAGCGAATGATACTCACTTCTCTGCCTGAAACATTGGTGGGATATATTTGTTTTTAAATAAATACATTTCACACACTTCAATTGGCAGCTAAACCCACAACGACATCTATATGAGGAGTCCACATTGTTTCACACATTATAATATCAGCTTTCAGGGAACCAGGGTGCCCACAAGCATCTGAATGCGGCATGGTTTTTGGTAATGCCATATCATAAAAGTCACTAATAGATTCACTAATAAAATGACGCTTTGCTTAGAAGTGGAAAAAACAGATCGTTCATATCCTTTCTCAGCAGGCAATAGCATGTTAATGTTACACAATATCTCTGAACATTCAATATGCCTGTTGGCAAAAGGATGTTGTATGAAATGACTATGCGGCATTAGAATGTATAGGACAAAAGTATTCTGAGAAATGACTCTCCACGCATTTTTCACATAGATAAAATTCTATTTCATATACAGACCACACAGGAAAATCTCGCTCCAGGTCTTTCCACAAGTAGCCCTACCCTTTTCTTCATCTCACATTGCTTCAAATCTGTTAGGGCTTATTCACGCCAGTAGCATTGGGCAGCGTTGACCAATGCAGTCCCAGTGCAAGAACAAGGCAACTCTTATGTCCTATGGCTTTCGTTCACACCAACACAATTATACCATTTAAATAAGATACCTGCATACCTGCATTTATACCACCTCAACAACAATGTGAGGGGTCAACCACACATATGACAGCATAGGAATTTCCTATGCCCTTCGGCTTCATCTAGTGGCAGTAATGCTGTGTGAACAGCATTTGCCCAGCTATAAGTTGAGTGGAAGTTTTATACATCAGCCCCTAGCATTGAGCCTGCATTGATATGGTGTGAATGAGCCCTTAACAATCTAAACTCAATGGTAATGGAGAGGGAGGCCATAGTCCTGCAGCCGGTAATGTGCATCAAGGCATGTAGAGGTCAGGAGCTGTAAACAAAGTAAGATCAATGCATATGAAGATTCCTACCAATCCTTGTTTTCCCTCACACCCAGCTCCACACATAGGAGTCATGCTGCAAACCCAAAGAATAAAGGTTTTTCAAAAAGGTATGCTCCTAAATCCCCCCACATTATATATATTGAGGGGACTTTATCAAAACTGGAGCAGACAAAAACTGGAGCAGATGTGCATTACAACCAATCAGCTTCTCTTTTTCAAATATTAAATGCGCAAACTGAAAAGAGGAGCTGATTGGCTGCCGTGCACAGCTGCTCCAGTTTTTGTCTGCTCCAGATTTGATAAATTCCCATTATAAAGTATTTAGAAATTGACAGCAGTCCTTTTGTTAATTTTTAAAAAGTAATGTGATATTTGTTAGTTGTGGGAATATTAGTTGTTAAAGTGATACAAAACATACAAATTAAATCCTAAAAATACATTCAAGGATGTAGATCCGCAAATCATCTCTGAATTCATGCTGACACTGTCTTTCCTTCTTCTTTTGTTCTGCATGGTCCCTGTGTGTGTTGTAAAGTAGTCACCGCTCCAAGTTCACTCCTGTGATGGACTACAATCATCTTGTTTAATGTACTAATTTGTATTGAGATTGTAGTCCATCGTGGGAGTGAGCTTGGAGCGATGGCTACTTTACAACACACACAGGGACCATGGGGAACAAAAGTAGTCACCCTCCAGAAGGAAAGACAGTGTCACCACCAATTCATAGATGATTTGAAGATGTCACTGTCTCCACTCTCCTCCCACTCAGGGAGAGTGGAGACACAGACGGCTAGGGTAGAGGAAGCTGGTTTTAAGTGTGTGATTTGCTGCCTTGCCGCCCTTGTACGTTTTCCATACTCTTTGTCCCGGGTGATGAGGGAGACTCCCCGGATGTGTGGATCCAATTACCACAAAGTTGCCAGAAAATGGCTACCTCCGACCGATCTTCCTGATGAAGCTTCGGCTAAACGCGTAGAAGGATGGACCCAGTACATAATTACATAAGAATTCAATGATGACTATGAGATTTATGAAATTGTTCAAAAATTAAGAAGAATATTATCTGAAACAATGTAATTTAATATACAGTATTTGTTTTTATGTGTGTATCTTATATGTATTTTTTATAAGTGGTTGTTTTTTCAATAAATTACACAACATGCAATTTATGTATTATATTAGGTCTGGTTATGTCCCTCTACATTCTAAAGAAGACACCTTAAGGCCTGGTTTACACCTAGGCAACAGCGTTTTTGCACGCGTTTTTGATGCACTTTTTTTGCGCATTTTTTTAACGTTTTTATGCACATACTGCAAAAGGCGTGTTTTTGTGTCCAGATTGTAGCTAAATGATGTTAATGAGAAAAAGTGCATAAAAGCATAAAAAAGTGCAAAAACACAGCAAGCGCGCATTTTCAATCAATTACTATTGAGTCTATGGGGCCAAAACAAGCTGTAATATGACGCAAAAAAGCTCCTGTACTTTTTCCAGCAACAGGCATTTTGCTTATTGCAACAAAACACTCAGATGTGAACAGGGCCATAGAAATGAATGGGATTTTTGGGGCGGCAGATTTTTTTAACGTTTTTGTAGGGCAGAAAAAGCGCTACAAAACACTCAATGTGAACTAGGCCTAAAAGTCCCATTAAGAATTGTTTGTTGTTTGTACTTGAATAATAGGGGTGTGATGTCTTGATTTCTGTGGCGATTCAAAATATTTTGTATAGCTTAGCTTCTAATGTATTCTATTCAGCACACAAGTTGTATGTTTAGGTTAACAGCAGGAAATGACATAACAAGGGCCAACTTTGCCTATGATTATGTCACACAGGATTGATAGACAAGGCTGTAGTAGATTTTATAGCATATAATGACAGGGTTATTGTGTGTATTTGCAGGTTATTGTTTAATCCACAGGCCAGCTTTATTCAGCATGGACAAAGTTGTTTTAACCAGTATGGAATGTGTTTGTCTTCATCTGTTGAAATATTAACACCTTCTCATGTCCATTCATTTCCAGAACAGCATGGAGCAAAATAGCTAAACTGAATATCAAATTTAAAAGGATTCAAATCATGCTGACTCAATAAAACCTTTTTATTGTTTCTAGATAAAACAAAAAAAAGCCTAAATACAGATTTATGGACTTATTCTATTATACTTTTCTTTTTAAAGTTGATTGTCAGGCAAAATCTTTTCTTTAGTTTGGAATAGATTGTGGAAAAGTTAGACAGTGATGCTCCATAATGTTTTTTACGGTGTTTTGCCCCTTTAGGAGAGATTTCTCTTAATTTCCTGTCTGAGAGACTCAACAGTAAGGGATTGTTCACACCAAGCGGAGCAGAGCAGGTGCAGACTGGAGCAAAACTGCGTCCAATGTATTCCAATGGTATTTTTAGCTCCAGTTCACATCGCAGCGTGCAGTTGCAGAGCAGATCCAGAGCAGGTGAAAAAAACTGCAGCAAGCCCTATTTTACCTGCTCTGGAATGCATGCAAACGCATCATAAACGCAGGCAAATGCCTGGAACGCACTGAATGTTGAACTGAATGTTCAACTTTTTAAAAAAAACGGCCCGGAACGCATCAAAAACGCAGCACAACCCACTGCACTGCGTGTGCAGAAACCTGAGCGGATCTGCTCTGCATTTGGGGTGAACAAGGCCTAAGTCAGTAGTAAATCTCCCCAAATTGAAGGAAATCTCACCTTTGACAGTTGTCATGAGCACTCATTGGAAGATTTCCCCTGTACTCCTGTTTTGGTGTCAGCTGTATACTTCTGGACTTGCCCTTGTTTTATATTCCTATGAGAGTGGTGACCATGACAATTATTAAGAATGCATCTTCTAATCAGGATGCAAACAGCAGTTGAAATACATATACAGGAACTGTTTTACCTCCCAAAGGATATGTAATTCTGTGCAGTCGGTGTTGTGACGAAGGTACTCCTGCCACTGGCAGCTATTGCTTGAGTGACAATATTCACCCACACAGCCAGTACTACCAGTGGGACACACAATGAATCGGTGCATTGAAAAATGACTTTATAATACTCATATACCCATATATGTTCTCTCTTGCAACATCAGTCCTGATTAAAAACATGTATTCTTATCAGATTTTGATATCAATTATAATATATCTTCAGTAGACATATGCTTGTGCTCATTTCTGATTTTCCCATGCCTTGCTACCAGGTGGCTGTATAGACAGATCATAGAACACTGCTGTTACCGCTGCAGGTATCTTATTTAAATTTAATACAAATGCAGATTTTACCAGAGATAAGAAACTTGTTTTTGAACAAATTCTCAATGTCGCCCAAAGCAAAGCTGATACACCGAAATCAGTTTGTTATATTATTACCTCATGTTAATCCTCTGTATAAATTATAGCAATTAGTACATTCAACAAAATAATTTTAGGGGTTTCCAGCCGTTGCCTCATACTTTAATTGTACCAACTTGTCATTTCTTGTTGGGGAAACTGCATTTCACATTTCTGTGATTATATACGATATCAGCGGAAGTGCAAGGAGCTCCTGGTGATGTGCCCCCTGAGGTTTTTAGATATATTTTCTTTTTAGGTTGAATGTATGTAATGTAATACAACAGTTTGGCCACTAGATAGAGCTGAAGAGCACATAAAACACTGAACATATTTATTTCCTATGCTTCTCAGTTCCATCTAGTGGCCATATTTTATTTTCAATAATTTATTGTTAAAATTGAATAATGCATCATGTAAATACGAAAAATAATGTTAAATTGAATACTTGATCCGGTGACGGTGAGATCATTATTTGTATAGTTAAAGATAGGCGGATTAGACATTACTCATTAAATTGTATGTCAACATCTGTTAGAGGGGGGGGGAAAATGGTAAGTTATACATGTACAATTATTTTTTTAAATGTTACTGTGAAGTCCCACCTACCGCAACTGGGAGAAGTAATAAGCCAATCAATGAGTAGGAAATGACCATTCTCTGGAAATTCTGTATTTAATCAGTGTATAAAATCAGTCCATGGTTACAAAGAAACCATATTTCAATGTTATCAAGGATGGCTGCAGATTGCAATACAGGATGGCTTAGGGCTTGTTCACACGTGGTTAGCTGCTGAAACGCACTGTATCACATCCCGGGCGGCTTCCTACGATTATAGACAGGAGGGGGCGTGGCGGTGCATTGAAGTCAATAGCACCGCAGCCACGCCCCCCTGCCCGCTGTTATCGCCAGCATTAGAATGTGTGGCAAACAATGCCTATGTTCCAGTCCAGTGCGATCACAAAAAATGCTTTTTTGTGATCGCACTGGACCGGAACGCACTGCAGATGAGGGGGTGTGCCTGTGTTGCCATTTAATTCAATGCAACTCCATGCCCCCCAGCCCCTGAACGCAGGAAGCCGGCAGGGATGCGACACAGTGTGTTCCAGCAGCTAACCGCCCTGAAACGTACTGTAACTCATGTGAACAAGCCCTTATGGTTTTGTTTTTTTTATATGTAAAATGGTGTTACCCTCTAAGTCGCCCTCGTTCACACCTGAACGTTTTGTGGCGCGTTCGACGCTCGGCGAACGCTCTACAAAACGCTCAAACATCTAAATCCCATTGTATTCACACCTTGGCTTATTTCAGCCCGTCCCTAACGTGCTACAAAACGGCCCGCGCCTAAAAAGGTACATGTACTACTTTGGGCCGTTTTTGTTGCGCGTTTCCATTGGGATACAGCCAAGTAGCCCTCGGAAACGCGCGTTTGTTGCGCGATTTTTTTACTGTGAATCACGGTTAAAAAAAACGCAGGACAACCGCGCGACAGACGCGCGGGTGCAGAACGCCTAGGTGTGAACCAGGGATGAACACATTGTATGTAAAATCAAACAAAAATACATTTGTTTCTCCTACGTGTATAATGCAACATACAATAAAATATATTCTGGGTTTTTTTAAGAAATGAAGAAAGTTTAACATTATATTATATCTGTGCATAACACAAGGTAAAAGTCATGCCAGCTGACCAAGCTAATGTAAACACGCACAGAGGGAAATGCTCTCACTGTTAGGAATTTTCTGGCTCAGCTAACAAGCCGGCACAAGTTGTGGCAATACTTCATAGTTGATGTTTTTGTCATTTTCTTGTACAGAGTACCTATAGGGCACTGTATTATAACTAAAGACATTACTGATTACTGAGTGACAAATGACTTCTACATATTTTTGCCTTATGTGTAAGTTTTTATTTCTAATAATGTCCAAGTATCTGGATGGAGAAGAACACAAATCTAAAATAAATTTAAATTGTGGGTGGAATCGTGCTCATGAAAGTATCATATTCTGAAGAATCTATGGATTAATTAGTTGCAATGGGTGGTCGTCCAAAAGTGCATCAAACTACATCTGACCTGCTGCTAGAGAAGCTAGGGCAGGGTGGGCAAACTCCGGCCTTCCAGCTGTGGTGAAAATACAAATCCCATCATGCATCTGTCTCTGAGACTCATGCCTGTGGCAGTAAGAATCTTGCAATGCCTCATAGGACTTGTAGTTCCACAACAGCTGGAGGGCTGGAGTTTGCTCACCCCTGAACTAGGGTCATAGATTACTTGTCTGCTGGATGCTACGGCAATGTTACCGGATCAAAAGGAAGGATACAGGACTGTACCAAATCCTGGGGGAAGGGGGAGTGATAAAAGTTAATATCTATTTAAAACATTTAAAATGTTTATACACCTTAAGGCCCATCTGTACTGTGCATGTGGAGCCAGGAGAGGGAAGTATTCACCATAGAATGTAAACAAACAACAGCCATACCAGCTCTGTCCTGGCCTCCACACTCACAGGAAGTGCTGGGACGTCACATTTGCTGCTACAGCACTATGAGAGTCGCACTAGGACTCAAGTGATTGAATAAAAATCAGCTTTTAATTCATTTGTAAATAACTGCCAACTATGCACTTTCTTTTTCCGACAGTACCACTAGTTGTTTTAAAACTTGTCAACATACAAAAGAGCTATTGCCCAATCTGTAGGCCTGTAGAGGAAATGCCTCTGGTCGATAAGGAATATGCAGGTAGAAGAGCTGAAGTGGTTAAAGTATAATGTGCAAGCCTAGTTCCTGCTATATAACTAGCAAACACCACAGGCAAGTGAAGTGGGACTTCTACAAACACAATTTTCTTTAGAACTACAAACTGTACTTTCTGCAGGACTCAGAAGTGGGTTCATGGCAATAGCAGATGACTCACTACTACACTTCACACCACTGTTTACACTTTCAAAACATTTTAAAAGGTTCAGTACACTAGGATCAACTTGTTAAAACTGACTGGATAATATTAGATTATAAACTGAACCTGGCTCCAGGTGTGGTTCTATTACACAATCAGATTTCTACAGTCAAATTAGCATGGTGTCTCTCATTTTGATGTATTTATCAGGGATTCACCGATACCAATTTTTCACTATCGAGTACCGATATATTTTTTCCTGTACTCGCCGATACTGAATACCGATACCGAAAGTCCCATTAAGGAAGCCAGGCAGCGTGTAATGACTCGCCACCTGGCTTCCTGATTTACCGGGAAGACAGGCAGTGTGTAAAGACTCGCCACCCGGCTTCCCGATTAGCAGGGAAGCCGTCCCCATGCTTCTCGTCACTAGGTAACGAAAAGGCATGGAGCCGCACGGCTTCCTGCTACCAGAAGTATCGGGGAAGGTATCGGAGCATTTGGGCGATACCCAAATACTTGACATCGTACCGATACTTACATAGTTACATAGTTACATAGTATTTGAGGTTGAATAAAGACATTAGTCCATCAAGTCCAACCTATTAGGATCTCATTCTAGGAGTACCCGTACCCCTGTATATTACGGTCCCTTAAGAAATCGTCCAAAAGTTTCTTGAACAATTCCACATTATTTGCTGAAATCACCGCCTGTGGCAGTGAGTTCCAGACCCTAACTGATCTTACTGTGAAGAACCCCCTTCGCCCCTTGTGCTGGAATTTTTTTTCCACCAATTTTAGGTGATGGCCTCTAGTTTTTGTAACGGAGTTAATTTTAAACAGTTTATCGCTAATGTTGCTACCACCATTAAACATTTTGTACATGGAAATCATATACCCCCTTAATCTCCTCACCTCTAATGTGAACATGTTTAAATTTAGTAGCCTCGTCTCGTAGCTCTGGTCCTCCATACCCCTAATTAGTTTGGTTGCCCTTCGCTGGACTTTTTCCAACTCAAGGACATCTTTTCTTAGTACTGGTGACCAGAACTGGACCGCGTACTCCAGATGAGGTCGAACCAATGATCTATAAAGTGGCAAAATTATAGATTTGTCCCTGCAATACATCCCCTTTTTAATACTAATATCGGTAACGGTGCATCCCTAGTATTAATCACTTTATAAAAGTCATTGTTTACTAAGTAAATTCTGGTGTAGGTATCCTAATTTTAGGTATATGTTGATAGTGAGCATTTTTATTACTTAAAGGAGAACTATGGGGTTAGGGCTTTTCCCCATAGTTCTCCTTAGGGTAACGGGAGGACACAAACTAGCATCCTCCCGTCACCCTATGCTTAGTATAGCGCGAGCTACAGCTCGCGGTATACTGAGACGCCGCAGCTGAAGCGGATCCCGACAATTATATCTGGATCCACCCAGCTGCGTGAGTGACAGCTGGCTTTGCCTATCTAGAGGCAGAGCCAGCTGTACCCGCCCCCTCCTCTGTCCGTTCCACCAGTCAGCGCTGGCAGATCGGAGCGGGGAGAGGGGAATCCAGTCACTCCCCTGTCACGGCAGAGAGCCGTGACAGGATCGAGAAGTGAGCGAACTTCCCGGTCTACTGAGCCGACCTGTGACAGTTTCATTGTCACAGGTCGGCTAGAACTATGAGGATGAGTGAAAAGCACTCACCTCATAGTTCTCCTTTAATGTTGATGGTTTTTGAACAATCCATTGTGTTTTTAAATAAGTTAATCCTATTTGTTTCGTATATGATTTATTACTTGCCAAAATTATGTGATGACTTAATTAGAGGAAGCAGAACTTCATACACCATATGGCAGATGTATCACTTGTATCAGGGACTGCAATCAAGCTTAGGTTATATATAAGTATCCTGCTAAAAAATGGGCCAACCATATGTTTTGAAAGTGTTCTATTCTGTCTTCAGCATATACCACTAACTGTTCCATTCACATAATGTCATTAAGGGCCATGACCCATTCCAATGGAGTAGGAACTAGGGATGTCCTGATACCGATACTAGTACTGGTATCGGGGCCGGTACAGGGCATTTTTAAACCAGATTGGCTGCCTAAGGTCCCGTGCTTGTGGGGACCTCAGGCAGCCTGCTGGGGACCTGCCAGTAACTGTCTTTGACAGTGCCTTCCCAATCCCACATCTCCTCCTCCTTCCTGGCGTAGGCACAGCTCTGTACAGCCCCACACCACACATATAGCCCCTGAGCTGGCACAAGACCGGCACCCACCCCATTCAGCTCACCACCCACCCTTTTAGGCTGGCAACCCACCCTTTCAGCCTAGCACCTGCCCGCAGTGCCTTGGAGAGACCCCCATGCAGCCATCATGAGATCTGTACACAGCCTGGTGAGATCTGTGCACAGCCAGGTGAGATTTGTACGCAGCTTGGCGACATCTGTACGCAGCTCTGGTGACATCTGTATGCAGCCTGGTGAGATCTGTACGCAGCTCTTGTGATATCTGCATGCAACTCTGGTGAGAATTGTATTCAGGTCTGGTGCAATCTGAGCGCAGCCTGGTGAGATCTGTACGCAGTCTGTTGGCATCTGTACTCAGCCCTAGTGAGATCTGTACTCAGCCCTGGTGAGATCTGTACTCACCCCTGGTGAGATCTGTATTCAGCTCTAGTGAGATCTGTACGCAGCCCTGGTGAGAAACTTACCTAAAATCATTAGTCTGTATTGTTTTAGAAAAACTGTCACATGTCCCTTTAAGAAAAAGTATTGGTAATTGGTATCGGCGAGTACCTAAGGGAAAGTACTTGTACTTGGTCTTAAAAAAATGAATTGGAGAGGGTGTGGGTAAGAGTGAACACTATACTGGTCCTCCACAGATAGAGAGATTGTCCTGTTCCTAGTGAAGTTGGAGTAAGGTTGGAGTATGGTCCTTGTGGCTCAGGAATATATTGGGGGGGTTGGCACTGGATGCATTAAGTCTCAAAGGCTGTACAAGGGTTTGAGGCTTCAAAGTATGGTAAAAGCTAAGCAGTTGCATAAGTAAACATAAAATACTGGCTTGGCTAGCTTGCACACCTGCACCTTTGTGTTCTTTATAGCATGTTAGGGTCACAAATTGAACTCTAGGGTGACTAGTGCGCCATACAAACTTAATAGCCAGATGTTGTAATTTCTCTGCTCTGGGAAGAGAAATGGGGACAGTTTGGAAGAGGTTGAGCAATTTAGGTGCTATGTCCATTTTAAAGGAGAACTATGAGGTGAGTGCTTTTCACTCACCTCATAGTTCTAGCCGACCTGTGACAATGAGACTGTCACAGTTCAGCTCAGTAGGTCGGGAGGTGAGCGAACATATACCGGCGTTCGCTCACCTCTCGATCCTGTCACGGCTCACGGCTCTCCGCTCCGATCCGCCAGCGCTGACTGGCGGAACGGACGGGGGAGGGGGCGGGTACAGCTGGCTCTGCCTCTAGATAGGCAGAGCCAGCTGTCACTCACGCAGCTGGGCGGATCTCGACATCGATGTCGGGATCCGCTCCGGCTGCGGCGTCTCAGTATACAGCTACAGCTCGCGGTATACTGAGCTTAGGGTAACGGGAGGACGCTAGTTTGTGTCCTCCCGTTACCCTAAGGAGGACTATGGGGAAAAGCCCTGACCCCATAGTTCCCCTTTAAGGACATTTATTTTGCCAAATTATGACAGTGGCACAGAGGACCAGCTCCAGGGATCAGATTTGTAAAGGTGTCCTGTTGTATATGTGTGTTTTGTTTGCTTCCTCTCATGTTTTTCTTTGCTTTAGTGTTTTTTTTTTGTACCTGTGCCTTTAATGCTCTCCTTTAGGTGACTGAGAGCCAATTTACGCTATCGCTCTGTGAATTCTGAATAGCACCTCAATGCACCTTGTAACAAATTCATGGACAATGTGTTATGCTGCGAAAAATGCTACATGTACCTTTTTTGGCGTTAGACAGCCCATTCAAATAAATGGTCTGTCTTAACATAATGCCTGTTAAGTCATGGCACAACGCAGTGCGAATGGGCCCTTGAAGATAGCAGCACACCTAGGTGGAAATGACAGTAACAAGCAAGGGCCTTTGAACCTTTTCTGGGACAGAAGATAAAGGCCTAATAAGGCTTCTTGCTCTTCAATGTGGTCAAGGCCCTCAGTTCAAGCTTGCTACCTGCAGCCTGAACAGTGGTGCGTTGAGAGACGTAGCAGGGGTTAAATATGTCCATGACTATGGCCTCCTGCAGATATTTATAGGCAGTACAATTTCTTGTCACAGTGGTGCAGGGACGTAGTAAAGGAAGCCCCCTGTAATAAGATAATTGGAGTGGGCAACACAGCAGCAGTGGCCAAACTAGATAACTAGCTACTAAAGGCTATGTTCACTAGCCTGCCTGCTAAAATGCTCAATTTCCGATCCTTGGTGTCAGGAAGACTTCATAGGTTTCATTTGTATGGCTGAAGGTGTAAATTGTTGTCAAAACACCAAAGTAGCAATATTAAAACATCATCATATGTGGAAGAAAGCCACCACCCCTTCTATATACTGTTTGTTTGGGATGGCAGCTATCAGTCCTCAGCAGGGTATTCCCCACCAAGGGTTTAACGTATGCAGCAGTACTGAAACTGGCTCTCTGCACATCACCAGAAAGAGAACATATCCAATAAATAAAGACTATCCTTAGCTGAATTCATTGTAAATAAAAAATATAAATTATTTTGTTTAACATATGAGTAAAACCTAGTAGTTCCAGTAGCAATTCTGGTCTGGAACACCAGATTAGACTGAGATTTACCATTTCCAACCCCAGATAAAGGCATTACTGAATCGGACTATTGCTTATATTACACGCAGACCATGTCCATACAGCAGTTTAAAGCAGTGGAAAGGCAGGCAACACTAAACAGGAATGTAGAAAGACAGCATATCTCTAGAAGGAAAATACGGTACTGCAATACCATATAATAACAAGAATATGATATGTGCACAACCAAGAATTCCCAATGTCAGTTTTGAAGCCAGAAAGCTGGGACAATTGCCTCAAGCATTGAGAGTGTTCAGAGTAAAATTTGTTTGACCTTGAAAAAAAAACTGTTCACAGAAAAATTTCCAGAATATTTGTTAGCCAAATGTGTTTTTTCTTTTGCTAATGTATAAATTATAAAGCCACTACTGTCTAGCTTAGATAATAAGAGAAAAAGGGGTACCGCAACCCACTGATATTTCGCTTTCAAATACTCCTACAATGCCAAGTTCACCAGCAGGGGTGCTTACTGAGCATAGTCCCTGTGTTAACCCCATGTTTGTGTGTGTTGAAACTTGCACCAGGCTAATGGACTTCCCCCTTTCTCCACATAACAGTGTTTGGACCTGGAGATTGGCCATGCCGTCCTGATCACTGCACTGGAAGGGTAGAAAGTCACATGTTCCCCCAGGAAGTACCGGGTACATTTGAGGGCTCCAGTAGATTAACAGAGTGGCAGGAGAGCACAGGGAAATAAAGTATTAGTGGCTGGAAGACGAGTGTCCAGTCAAGAGAGCTTGTCACTTTGTCCTAAATGGGCACAAGTGACAGATCCTTTTAAAGGAGAACTATGGGGTAAGTGTTTTTCCCCATAGTTCTCCTAAGGGTCACCAGAGGACATAAACTAGCGTCCTCCCGTGAACCAAAGCTCACTATATCGCGAGCTACAGCTCTCAGGATACTGAGACCGCCACAGCCGGGACGGAACCCGACATTGCTGTCGAGATCCACCCAGCTGCGTGAGTGACAGCTGGCTCTGCCTATCTAGGGGCAGAGCCAGCTGTACCCGCCCCCTTCCACTGTCCGTTCCACCAGTCAGAGCTGGAGGATCAGAGAGGGGAAGGGGGGGGGTTCCCTGCATGACCGAGAAGTGAGCGGGCGATGGTATGTGTTCGCTCACTTCCCGATCTATTTAGCCGACGTGTTGACAGTTTCATTGTCAGACGGCGGCTCGAATTATGAGGCTGAGCGAAAATCACTCCCCTCATAGTTCTCCTTTAATGTTTCCCATCTAGCAGACAGACACAGGTCAAATCATTTGAAATAAATATTCTTTCTTTGTCTATTTTTTTGTTTTTACAGTCTTCCTAAATTTACTATAAAACTCACAGCGGTAGCTGAAATAAAATACTATTATACAGTGTTAACAAATGCGTGAGAAAATTAAAAATAGCCTAAAATGGTGGCAGTCATTATTAACTCATGAAAGCGCTCAAGATGCCACAATCATCAGGGTGACAGTGCTTCTGCGCTTTTTTAATGCTTTTTGTAGCTCGTTTTTTATGTGTGTTCCAGCGCCTTTTACAGGCATTTTCTGTTCAGTTGTCCAATGAAAAGCAATCTCGGATACAAAAACGCGCTAAAAAAGCACGAAAAAGCACAAAAACTGATCGGTGCTTTTCCTTTGAAGTCTATAGAGCTAAACGGGCTGATAAGCACCACAAAAGAAGTTCATGCAATATTTAAGCAACAGGTGCATTGTATGAAAGGCCCTCATAGGAATACATGGGATTTTGATTTGCATGCGTTTCACCGCGAGGAAAAAACACGCAACAAAATGCCCTGATGCGAACGGGGCCTAAGATGGTTTTGCATCTAAAATAAAGAATATATAAGATCATTCATGTCTGGTTTCTAGTTGGCTCTGCCTCCTACTGCTCGCCTTCCAAGCAAATGTTCACATATGAAACTGAAAAGTGTTTAATAAAGAAATATTGATAAAATAAAAAAAATAAAACAATGTTCACGTATGTCAAACACAAGGGTAGACGTCTAAGATAACGCTGAAACAAAGAGTATTAGATAAGTAGCTTGAAAAGCCTGCTCTCATATTAGAATGGTAATCGTCTACCAATCAAGAAGAGTTAGAGCCCTTCGTGTGAACGGGTCCCTAAAGCTGGATACACAGCTCAAATGGGCCCTCAAGCTGGATACACAGCTCATATTTTGGTCAATTCTGCTGAATCGGCCAAAATTCGAGCCGCGAGTGGCTTGTCAAAGCTTGATTTACAATTTACATAAAACTAAGCTTGGTGGAAAATTCTCAGCTAAACACATATTACGTCCTATCAGATGCAGTCACTGTTCGGGTATTCAGGGTGCTGCAGCTGCCTGGATACAATAGGCGGCAGTGGAGATTGCTCCATCCATGCTGTTTAGCATGCATGTGGGAATCTTTAGATTTTCTCTTGTTCGGCCTCGGATTAATGAGAGAAAATCTAGCTGTAAGTTGCTAGTTTTCAGTTTCAGTGGTGTCACATCATCTACCGTGCGTCCAGGAACAGTGATATATTCCAAACCGCATGTAATCCCATCACATAGGATTATGTGCGGAGTGCTGTAGATGCGGCTGCTGTCACCCGGTCATTAACCTGAACGGGTGACAGCAGCCGCATCTAAAAGGGACATTTGATACTCCTGCCACAGGAATCTGTAGGTTCTTGCCTCAGGAGTCCCAAATCGCACATTCACCCAGTGTGATATAAAAATACAGATTGGCAGCATGCATTTAGTTGTAGGATGTGGTGCCGGGGTCTCTTTGACTGTGCAGACAATCAGACAAGAGATATCTTGTTGTGAATTGTATTGTGATCGTAATGTCTTCCTTATATTGTAAAGCGCTGCGCAAACTGTTGGCGCTATATAAATCCTGTATAATAATAATAATAATAATGTCAATGTTCCGAAAAAAATAAAGTTCCTTCGAACACCACCTGCACCTCCATCCTCGTGTAATTCTCTCTCATGTAAATCTTCCCTTGCAGTAGGGCTACCCCGGCAGTACAAGAGTTAACTGCTCCTTTCTGTCCAGTGGTATTGTGACGGGCGATTTTACTTACCTGATCCCCGCTCCCTTGGTAGTCATCGTGCCTCCTACGCTCTGGCTTGTGGACCGTCCCTGGAAACCCTGCATTGTATGTAATGACATCAGCGGACGGGCATTGGTGTTGGAGCCAGGACAGGACAGCAAGGAGCGGCTGCTCTCATAGTCAGGTACGCGATCCGTGACCGCGTGCCTGCCAAATGCGAGCGGGCGAGTGGAAATTTTGAGCCCTGGTCTAAATACATAAGTCATGTGTATTCTTATTTGAATCTTGTTGTGGTTTGTGTATTTCTTCCAGATCTGTGCAGTAATCCGACATAAAACTGTGTAGTAGCTTCCTGTAATATAGACCAATCACTGCTGTTCCCTCTCACAGCTTTGCTCTCTGCACCGGTTATGTGCTGCATAGTGATGATGTCACTGCTACTTTTACAAGGTAATAACTGGGTTTGCAAAGGCATTTGATGCACAAAAGGTGAGTTTATATCATTTGCAGGCTATTGAGTACTATATTTAAGGTAATATTAAAATCAAAAGGTTTTTAAAGCTATTTTAAATGCTGATTAAATCACTTACAGTGGATGCTGCTCCTCGACGTTTAAAAGTTTTAGTTTCCTGCAGAATCAGCTGGTCCCCTGACATCCTGTTTAAAGGTGCCCATACACCTTACAATTATCTGCAGATTTTCTGTGGTCAGATGGAAAAAGTGCAACAGATTGGCCCAGGTGGAGATTACTTCATCCACACAGTTAAGTGTAGATGGAGGAATCTGTTGCACCTTTTCCATTTGACCACAGAAAATCTGTAGATAATCTATAGGTGTATGGCCAGCATTAGGGCTTGTTCACACAATGCCTGGACCATGTCCAGCCCAGAACAGTTTGTTCCCGGACCAAAAAAAACATTCCAATGTATCACTATAGTGTTTCTTGGTTCTGTTCATACCAGTCTAATCCAATTCGGTCCAGACACAAAAAAATACTGCGTCTCATTTTCTCTGGTTTGGAATGCACTTGAACGCATGTAAACCCATCAAAAACCCATACAAATGCATGCAAACACACTGGACTGCACCTGAAAGCCCATTTTAAGCTAAAAAAGAAAAGCAACAAAACGCGGCAAAAATGCACTGCGTTTGCAGATCTGCTCCGGACATGGTGTGAACATAGCCCAAGGGTGGCTCCTTTACCATGTAGGGTCCTATTGAGCCACCCTCATGTGTGGTAGTAAGCCATGTGTGTGTCTCCACAAACATACAGGTACAGCAAGGCAAGGCACTCCTCTACCTTCTCCCAAACTAGTAAACGGCTGCTGGAGACTGCTCTTTCTTGAGATCTTGTATGCAAAAAGAAGTTCAGGGAAGCAGAGCTGAGAGAGTTAGTCAGCTGTTCGGAAACATGATGACCGTAAGAGCTTGGACAAAAAATTTAAAGACATACTTTGCTGGGCAATGTATATTTGTTAGATCTGGGTTTATTATTAAATAAAAAAAGTTTGAGAGTTTAAAGGAGAACTATGAGGGCAGTGATTTTCACTCACCTCATAGTTCTAGCCGACCTGTGACAATGAGACTGTCACAGGTCGGCTCAGTAGATCGGGAGGTGAGCGAACACATACGCTACACATCGGCGTTCGCTCACTTCTCGATCCTGTCACAGCTTTCTGCCGTGACAGGGGAGGGGCTGGAGCTACAGCTCGCGGTATATTGAGCCTAGGGTGATGGGAGGACGCTAGTTTGTGTCCTCCCGTTACCCTAAGGAGAACTATGGGGAAAAGACTTAAACCCATAGTTCTCCTTTAATTCTACTTTAAATGAAAAGGTTTTTTTCAGCCAGAGTTCTCGAAAAGCTGAAGAATGAACATGTCCTCTGAACAATGATCAGTGGTGTTCTGCCCCTCCTGACAAACCTGTCTTTCAGTGTGCCTGCTTTTTTGTCACATCACCACTCAGGGGCTCTCTAAGCACAGGCACACACTCCCCAAGTAAATGCAAGTCATTCCTAAATTCCTGCATTGTGATAATAGTGGTCCAGCAGCCAAGCAGTGTGATCAGGACAGAGAACCTCCCATTGTGGAGAAGGTTTGAGTCCAGGGAAGGCAGACTGGTAACCTGAGCCTGTTGGGTGACTCCTCCTCTGTACACAGCAGCTGATCGCACATGCTTTGTCTGCCTCCTGCAGCAGCCACAGCATAAACACCTTTTTATAGAAACATAACGTAGCTCAGCTAACGTAGCTTAGGCTTGTGCATAGCACTCCCCCAATATAGCTCCTGTCCTTCTAAATGAGAGCCGGCTCCCACCAATGGATACCTAGAAGAGGACACTGCACTTTCTTTTACTACCACTTTAAAGGAACAGGTATTTGCCACTTTCCTGCCAGCTGCACACCGCACTTTATGACTGCAGGGTCTGCACACCGGTTGCTCTTTGCCTGTGACTTGTTCCGGCTGGGGACCATGTGGAAAAGTCAAAGATCTGTGCACAGGTAAATGTCTTTGCTGCCTCTGTTTTGCTTCTGGACTGCTGCTGGTGAAACTGCCTGCAGAATCTGTCCTGCTCTGGCATATTTTTCAGTTACAGACTTCTCTATTTGTTTGGAATAATTCCTGATCAGTTGTTGTCTTCCAATTCTGCTGCCTGTTGGAGTACGTTGTCTGAGGAATACAGTGCTGTCCCTATGGAGAAGAAGAGCAACAGTTTGCGAAGGCTGGGGAGGTTCTTCAAGAGCCGTTCTGCTGAGACAGAAAAGGTGGGCAATGAGGTATCATCTCAAGACACGGGTCTTCCTGGAGTGCAAACTGCTGGATCCGGTGATGGAGCCACTTCTAAGGAGCTTTTAGTGTCCAAGGAGCAAACATCACCATTGCCTACTCCAACAGAGGTCAAGAAGAAACCATTTGGAAGCTGGAGAGCCAAAAGGAAAAATTTAAGCAATGTGTCCATCTCTCCTCCTTCGTCCCCTGGTCCCAATGACAGGTAAGTGGTCATTTTATTAGGGGAAAAGGATTTTACAACCCATAATAATCTATGAGAAATCATATTTTGGTTTTCTGCGCACTGATGAAAATTGATGAGTGAGTGGTTGCTATAGGTCACCAATCTTACCATCGATCTTCCCATGTTATCATTGAGTTTTAAACTGGTTTTCTTCTGGTTTGTGATCCGGTAAAGAGCTTGTTCACTCTAGAACAACCCCAGATCTGTACGGACACCTACGTCATGGCCTAGGGTGACAGAATGACAGGAGGGTGTCAGAATGCCATGTGATTTATATCCAGTACAATTCCATCTTGTAAAAAGAGGAGTGTGTAGTTGAAATCCGACCTTGCCAATGCATTTTCTTCTGGTTTTAGGGCCCGTTCACACCAGTTGCAGTGCGTTCCGGCCCGATTCTGGCAGTAATGCACTGCCTCGCATTGCGGCCAGCTCACTTTTTAGTGGGGCAGGAGGGTGCCTGGCAGGCCATTGAAGTGAATGGCACCGTAGCCACGCCCTCTCACACCAGGTCCGTTGAGCTGCATTGGTCAGCATTGATCAACGCAGGCTCAAAACAAGGACACATAGGGGGGAATTTATCAAAACTGGAGCAGATAGAATCTGGAGCACTTGCCCATGGCAAACAATCAGCTTCTATCTTCTGTTTGTTCAGTTAAGCTTTGAAAATAAAAGACAAACTTATTGGCACTGCTGCTCCAGTTTTGATCAATTCCCCCCCATAAAAAAAAAACAATTGTTGTCTATGTGCCCTGTTCACACTATACATGTGCAGTGATGTGAGCTGTGTAAAAAATGCAGCTAAATGCATGATACTGCATGTCAATGCACAGCAGTAGATCACAACGCACTGTGGTGCATAAAGTCATTGGAAGTGTGTTTTGGTAACTTTAACCAGTTGACATCTGCGGTGTTAAACCCCCTTCCCATCCAGGCCATTTTTCAGTATTCAGCGCTGCGGTACTTTGACTGACATTTATTCCGTCATGCAGCGCTGTACTGAAATGAATTTTATACCCTTTTTTGGGGACAGATAGAGCTTTCTTTTGGTGGTATTTATTCACCACTGGGGGTTTTATTTTTTTACTATATTAAGGAAAAATTACCGAAATTTAAAAAAAAAAAATAAAACAAAAGTAAACAGTATGATGCTTTGTAACAACGCATCACACCATCCCACAACACACATAAGCATGCGTGCATTAAACGGAGTATAACGCACACAGGCTGGTGTGATCGGACCCCTAATGTCAGCAAGCCTTAAATGGCAGAAAATCAATTCATGTTTGGAATTATTATTAGCAGTCTTAAAGACAGTTGTAATTTTTCAGTCCAACTGAATTTAACAGTGTTCTTCTGAGCATATGAAAAGGACATCTAAAATGAACTGCAAACTGACATTCATTAATACATGGAAAGGCGTACATCTTATGTGAATGTAGGCATGTGACCATCCCCTTCAACCTATAACAACCACTTAAAATGGAATGAAATAAGTAAGCTGGCCATACACTGCAGGGCTGAGCGAGAAAAAATGCTTAATTCCCTCTTTCATGCTAAACAGTGTGGATGGGGCAGTCTCCCCTTCCGGGCTATTGTATTCTGACAGCCGTCACCCGGAGCTGTCAGAATACCCAAACAGTGCACCTGATTGGCTGCTTCAACAAAAAACTCAGTGGTGTAACTATAGCCATAACAGCCCAGCTGCTGTGGGGTCTGGGGGTGGAAGGGGACCCCATTAGGTTGTTGAGGCAAATTAAACATCGAACATGTTATGAAAAATACAGCGCTGTATCATTAAGGATTGGGGTGGGTGCAGTTGACGACAACTCTCATCCAATGTAAAGCCTACAGTGTAGAGACTTTGGGATCTTGGTATCTTTACTCAGTACTCAGAGAGACGTCATCCGGGGGACCTGATGGCATTTTTGCTATTGGGCCCTTTGATCTGTAGTTACTGCCCTGACCCAGCTTTAGGCAGTTCGCTCATCTATGCGGCCAAGCACTGTACAGAATAAAACATGCTTCATTTACAGCTGAATGTTCATTTGGTTATGTCCTTTAGGTACTGTGTGCTTTCACCAGTTAAGTAGGGTATACAGGATATGAATTTCAGCTGGTTCCCGATGAACTAGACAAAATTTGCACAGTGGGTGCCACTGTCGGCACCCTTCCGCCTAGCATCCCTCAATCATCTGATTTGAAGGAGCAGGTTAAGAAATTCCAATCAGACAATCAGCTTCATTCGGGTATGCTGCTGTCAGGATACAATGTAACAAGCGGGGGATTCATGCTGTTCAGTGTGGATGAGAAATCTGTTATATTTTCTTTGTTCAGACTGCAGATTAAACAAAGAAAATATACACATATTGTGTTCACATATATATGTGTACACAGTTGGCTCTGATTAGACTTTTTTGTATTCCCCTGCCCTCATCCACATTGCCTAACTTGTCGTTTATAGCTGCAAAGAGTTAACTCAGAAGCGCACTCGCCATGACTCACAATGCAAAATACACAAAAATGTGACTGAGCTGCCTTGGAAGACTGTTTTGTTGTTCCTATCTACTAATTGTGTTAAATATTCAGTATGACTAGCACTGGAACCTCTGCTTGGGTGGTAAATATGTTTTGGGTGATGTATTATGTTATGGGTCACTACTCGGATGGATTATTTCTGCCTATTTCCCATGCTTGATCAGGGAGTGAGCATGATATGTTTGTTTCCGATACACCACCTCCCACTTGACACAATGCCATGGTAGCCAGGGGGTGTCAGAGACGTTGTTTGATAAGGGCAGAGACTGGCAAAAGGCAAACAGTGGCAGGTTTAGAAGTGAAAGCTGGTAAGAAAATGTGTGATCGGGTGGTGGTGTGACAGGTCTACCTTTTGGTGTTTAATACAATCAACCAGTAGCCTGTGGCACCAATTCTTGTATATATCACAGGCTTGGCACTCTCCTTCATTTCGGAAGTAACGTTGCTTAGCTAACCTATTTAACTGGCATCCTAATAAAAGTATCTAGGTAAACACTCTGAGCCATGCCTTATATATGAAAATAAAGCTTGTTTTCTTAAAGCATGCCCATTGTTTATGTTTCTCCAATGAGCTGACAAAATGGTTTGTTCAATTTCCATTGTACATTCTTTATAATATGATCAGTTAGTGGAGTGTTTGTTGTACTAGTTTAAAAGTAATTGGGTAGCTTTATCCTAACAGGCATGGTGGTTTAGGCCCCATTCACACTGAGCGACACTCACCTCGAGCGGATTTCCTTGCGGCGGGATAGCGTGACTGTTCGGGCGACGTTCCAGCGACCTTCACCGTTGGGCTGCATTCAAAAATAGAAAAATCGTGCAACATCCGCGGAAAAAAGGGTCCTGCGACATGGAGCTGTACATTAGAACAGCTCCATTGAATATCATTGGGTCCTGCTCAAGTGACGGGCATTAGAACAGCTCCATTGAATATCATTGGCCGGCGACTTCTCGCGATATCGCCCGGCAAAAATGCGCGATATTGCGGCGGAAATCGCAGGATTTATCGAGTGTGAATGGGGCCTTAGGTAGGACAAAAACGGTTACAATAGTGTAACTGTACCTGGGTACAGCCGTAGTATAAAGATGACCTGCAGCCTGTGCTTCCTATCTCTGGGAAAGATCTAAAGGCATTTATCATAAAGGTGCCCATACAATCGCGGGTGATCCCTCGATCGTACGATAATCGGCAGGTGTATGCGTGCTCGGGTTAGTGGCGTGCTTGGAAGACAAATGCCGAACGTGCCGGTGTGCGCAAGCGCACAGTGCCCGCTCAGAATTGGAATCATCAGAAGCCATCCCCTCAGCGGGGCGGGCTTGCCTGTCCAAGATGGGCAGATGGGCAGATCGTACGAGATTTTAATTACCTTACAACCATTGCACAACGAAAGTCGCGCGATGGTTGTAAGGTGTATGGCCAGCTTAACTGGAGCAAACAGAATCTGGAGCAGTTGCGCATCGTAACCAATCAGCTTCTCTCTTCAGTTTGTTCAGGTAAGCTTTGAGAATGAAAGAGAGGAGCTGATTGGTTGCAGTGTGCAGCTGCTCCAGCTTTGATACATTTCCCTCATTGTGCTTCTACTTAAACTGTCCATACAATAACTGATTTATTTTGTTGAACCTGCAGTCTAAACAAAGAGTCTAAACAAAGGAGATGTAACAGAATCCTCCATCCATGCTAAACAGTGTGGATAGAGGAACCCCCCCCCCCCCCCTATTCTACCTGCTGCTGTCAGAATACCCAAACAGTGACTGCAGCTATTTGGCTACAATCACAGTTCAGATGAATCAGAAATCTTTCAAAATGGCTCCTTCGACAAAAGTCGATTGAATAATCGACTTTTGTGAAGCTGGCAGGGCCACCCACTGTTCAGCTGGCCATACAATGTGTTCAATGGGTGGCCCTGTCAGCACCCTTCTGTCCGGCAACCTTGAATCAGAAAATGAAAGGAGTCAGTTGGAAAATTTTCGGGCAAACAGTGGAGGCAGTTAATTAGCTGCTGTCAGTGTTCGGCTGTTCTGACAGCAGCTCGCCCACCGTTGTCAGAATACAATAGCCCAGTGAGAGATTCGTCCATCCACGCTGCTTAGCATAGAATCTTTAATATTCTTTTCGTTCAGCCGGCAGGTTGGATGAATAAATATAACAGTGTATGACCAGCTTTAGATTCCTGTAAATCTAACATGAAATTCAGTGTTTGACCAGCTTTACTTCTGCTACACCTCTTGGGGGTGTGCTTTGTTGTCATTACACAGCTACTTCTGTCATTTCATTGTGCAGCTTGGCAAGTGGCACCAGAGATGTACCTGTGATAACTGTAACTCAAGACAAAGGCAGTACAAAGGGAGCTCACTAAAAATCTGACTCTTTTTCTGGAACTGTGTGTTTCTCAATCCACGGAACTGCAGACTTGACAATCCTGGGGCCACCAAATAAATCTCTCTCTCTCTCTCTTCTTTTTTTTTGTTTTTTTTGTTATATATAGTACTGTGTATGTATGTATGTATGTATGTATGTATGTATGTATGTATGTATGTATATATGTATATATATATATATATATATATATACATACACACACACATACACACACATACATACATACATACATACATACATACATACATACATACATACATTTAAAGCATAGTAAGACTGATGTCACTGTTTACTTTGAAACATTGATCTTGAGAGTTTTTTTTTGTACAGCCATCAAAACACCATGATGGGGTAGGGGTCATGAGGGATGCAGTTGGTGGCCTGGGTATCGGAGAACCCGACACTCCCAGAAGTGTTGATTTTTAGTTTCAAGAGCAACATTTGATATCTCTGCTTAGATGCAGCAGGGTAGGATGTGGTGACGGGGTCTCTTTGAATGTAAAGACCACCAAACAAGAGACGGGAAAGATGTTCGTAAACTATAGTTCCTTCTGACTCCTCAACACCCCCTGCACCTCCATTCCCCTATACTGCTCTCTATACTGAATTTAGACACAAATATGATCAGATGAGGAAAATAAAATAAAAAAGGTAACCACGCGTTGCCCCTTAGGGCTAGTTCACACCAGCCACAGTGCGTTCCGGCCCGATTGGGCTTGCAGCATTTTTTCAATTCGGAGGACTTGGCTGCAGTGCCATTGAGTTCAATGCACCGCCACGCTCCCTCCCGCCCCAACTCAAAAGTGAGTCGGCCGCAATGCGATCCAGTGCATTTCGGGCCGGAACACACTGTGGCTGGTGTTAACTAGCCCTTACAGCCTTTCTCTGGGGAATAAAAACTACCCTTGCACTGCAAGGGTTAACTGCTTACTTATGCCTAGGAGTATTGTAAAGAGGGTTTTTTTTTTACCTGCTCCCCTGGCAGTTGGTGCTCACCTCATCTCCCCTCTGATGCAGCTCGTTGACTGTCCATTAGCATCCTCCTATAATGCATGGCTATCAGCTCTAAATTAGAAGTGATAATGTCAGCGGGCTTTCGACCACTGGAGCACTGGGGGGAAGAAGCTGCGGGCAGTGAGCTTGGAGCATACAGGAGTGGGGACTAGCTAAGTAAAAGTCCCTTACACAATATTCCTAGACATTAACAATTTTAATTTTTTTTCCACCTTAAGACGATTTAAGCCTTTTCTAAAACATTTAACGTGAACCGCCAATGCACTCGTTTGAAAAAAATAATATTGAGCTAAAAATCTTGAGGCCAAATTCTCTAGAGAACAAAGTAGTTGTTTGGCTTGTCTCCCGTGCTGAACATTCTGTCTATCAATCATCTGCCCGAAGCAACTACCTGTGTTAAAAACACCTTGCAGCCTGCTTACCTTGGCATTGCTATTATTCATATTACTCTACAAAAATAATCTTCAGAACCATACGTGGGCTGTGGATTCAACTTTTGAACTCTCCTACGTATTTGTGAGAATAACAAGGTAAATGAAACATTTCATACAGAGGTACATATACAACTGCTAGCTCATTCTGCTTTATCATTGTATGATACATTAGAAGTGGCTGTATTGTCCCACAGCGGCCAATTAAATCCACACCTGGGTTGGAAAATGACACTTGGGGAATAGAAATGTGAGTCTGGTTGATCGCTGTAGGTCAATAGACAGTAGCCTATAGCCTAGCCTAGTAGCCAGTAGGACCTAGCAAATGCAGATAAAATAGGTCACTTGTATTAGGGCCAGTTCACACCGTATGCAGCTGTGATGCAGTCCGTTTATTTTGACTGCTGCAGCCAAAATACATCACATGCTTTCCTATGCGCTTTCTTGTGCTTAATTCACACCATTGCAGTCCGTTCAGATGCAGTCAGAAAAGGTACTGCTTGTCCTATTTTACCTGCATCTAACTGCATGAAACGCATCAAAACGCAGTGCAAACGCATCGAATCGCAACGGAACGCATACAAAAAAACCGACATTGATTGTGGCATCATCCGGGGACATGCAGGGGGAAAAAACGCATCACCGACGCGTCAAAACGGATCGCAATGCAACTGCGCAGACGCACGCAGTTGTGATGCATTTTCCGGTGTGAACGAACCCTTAGGGAATAATGGTGGAAGATACTGAAAAGAAAATGTCAGTTTTGTGGTGCAAATGTTGCACAAAATTGTGTTCCAAAATTAACAATATGATAAGACATTTTCTATGTGGTGTTGTACCAGCCGCTACAAATCATGTTAAAGTGCTAGGTGACAAATGTTGGATCACATGTGCTAAATAATAAAGTTCTTGCGCCAATGTTTGAATTTAAAACTGTTCTAAAATATACAACCATTACCAGAGTGCTGTAAATACTGCAGTGAGGAGGGGGCGACAGCAATTATCAGCACTATAGCAAGCATAGAGAGGGGGAGATGTGAATGGACAGCGAGTGAGGTTTAGCAAAGCAGGAAGAAGAATCGAAATTTGGGATTATCTCAGCAGAAGCTTACATCAGATTTGAGCAGAAAAGGCATGCTCGAATCTGGTGCACCACCATCATGTGACAAATAATGAATCGGTGTCCACCACTCTTATTAGTTTGTCATATAAAGCACTAATTAAGCAGACATCTGGAAACTGGTACATTTGTTGGTGTATGCCAGTCTTTGTCAATCCCCCCAAAATGCCTACTTCTCATTTTCTTGGTTTCCCTGTGCTTCATCCTCCTCCCCACTTCATGAATGCCTTTGATACAGGCATCTCATCTTTTCAGAAATACAATGTGAAATACTTAGTGACTCCAGTCAATAATAAAATAAAAACATTCAAAAGATAAAATAATCAAACCAGCTTTAGCTGCAATATTCAACTGTAGCCCAAAGATTTATGCCACAGTATTGTTTTCTGCCACTAGATGCCCTTAGTCTTATGGCCAGCATTATTCTACTCACTTCCTTTTGAGCACAGGTTATCCTGAATCCATCCCAGCCTGTGATAGGACAGTCAAAGGAGAAGCAGACTTCTCCCTGTCACTCTGCTTTCTTGTGTTTTTTTATATATGCCTACAGTTCAGCTTAAAAGCACAATAAGAAGAGGTTACAACCTCTTGTTGGGTTTTTTTTATGCTGTCTGTATACCCTTTTCAATGATTTAACCTCTCTCCCTGTGCAAAAGATAGGGTGGCACAAGGGCAGGAAGTGATAGGATATCTTTTTGATGGGGTAAGAACCAGGGTTAGGGATAGGGTTGCCACCTTTTCTTCAAGTGAAACCCAAACACTCTAGCGACACGCTGAAATTTTTTTGGGGGAATGAGCCGTGGCGTGTTCATATGTAAATAGCGCCAACCCATTCATATGTAAATATCACAGTTGAGACTATTTTCAGTGGGGGGCCAGCAGTCCCTATCATAATTTTGGCTGCCCCTGTCTGCCTGAAATCTTGTGTCCGGGTTTCTGCTGCCATGAAACCCAGACACAGCATTCAAAACCCAGACTGTCCGGGTGCATCCTGGACAGGTGGCAACCCTGGTTAGGGAAGAGTAAATGTGACCCTAAACTCAGGAGTTAAAACTTAAAAATGCATTCAAGTCCCCTAACTATTAACAAAAATGTATTGTATTTGTTTATCGGCTGTAGATCCTCCAATCATCTCTAAATTGGTGCTGACACCGTCCTTCCTTCTGGAGGGTGGCTACTTTTGTTCCCCATGGTCCCTGTGTGTGTTGTAAAGTAGTCACCGCTCCATGCTCACTCCTGTAATGGACTACAATCTCAATACAAATAAGTAAACTAAACGTGAGATTGTAGTCCATCACAGAAGTGATCATGGAGCCGTGCCATCCTCCAGAAGGAAGGGCAGTGTCAGCATGAATTCAGAGATGATTTGGGGCTCTAAAGCCAAGTGATACAGAAATAAGATACACTTTGTTAATAGTTAAGGTACTTTATTGCATTTTTAAGATTTAGCTCCTGAATTCAGTGTCACTTTAAGCTGGCCACACACCAGTCATATAGCAATCATAGCAATCCCCACCGGGGCTATTGTATTCTGTGCTGCTGTCAGAACAAACATTGGCATTGATTGAAGTCGCTGTCCAGAAGAGAATTTGTGGACTGGATCCATTCAACTTTTGTCAAACTAGGGGGTTGTAAGGGTGCCACACATTGTTCAAATTTCAGTCAGCTATAGAACATCTCTCTGGTTTTTGATGCTTTCTTGCATCAGTGACATCCACACCCTTTCATATCTGTCCTGGTCTTCATTTTTTCCAATGAAGATACAGAAAACAATCAAAACTTTATAAAGAAATATATGAAAAAGGTGGTTTAAAGCTTCCACTAACATAGAAATGACTTAAAACTTTACACTTTATTTAAAGGAGAACTATGAGGTAAGTGCTTTCCACTCATAGTTAGAGCCAACCTGTGACAAAGAAGCTGTCACAGGTCGGTTCTATTGATCGGGAAGTGAGCAGAAACATGCAGCCAATCCGCTCACTTCCCGATCGTCTCCCTGCAGTGAGAAGTGACTGTCAGTTACCCGCTCCCCGTAGGGATTCCCTCTCTGATCCCACAGCGCTGTCTGGAGGAACGAACAGGGGAGGGTGTGGGCACAGCTGTCTCTGCCTCTAGATAGGCATAGCCAGCTGTCACTCACGCAGCTGGGTGGATCCAGACAGCATTGTTGGGATCCGTCCCGGCTGCGGCGCTTTCAGTATTGCCCACGATATACTGAGCTTTGGGTCCCGGGGAGAGGTTAGTATATGTCCTCCCGTGACCCTAAAGAGAACTATGGGGAAAAACACTAAAAGGAGAATTATGAGGTGAGTGATTTTCAGCCTCATAATCTGAGCCGACCTGTGACAATGAAACTGTCACAGGTCGGCTCAGTAGATTGGGAAGTGAGCGAACACATACCGGCGCTCGCTCACTTCTCGATCCTGTCCCTGCAGAGAGCCATGACAGGGGAGGGACTGGATTCCCCCCTCCCCTGTCCGATCCTCCAGCGCTGACTGGTGGAACGGACGAGGGAGGTGGCGGGTACAGCTGGCTCTGCCTCTAGATAGGCAGAGCCAGCTGTCACTCACGCAGCTGGGCGGATCCAGACATAATTATCGGGATCCGTTCCGCCTGCGGCGTCTTGGTATATAGTATACTGAGCTTTGGGTGACGGGAGGACGCTAGTTTGCGTCCTCCCGTTACCCTAAGGAGAACTATGGGGAAAAGCCCTAACCCCATAGTTGTCCTTTAACCCATAGTTCTCTTTTAACCATCTAAAAGGTTCTTCATAAAACATCAGTACATCTAAATGCAGGTGCTGACAATGAGTTGTTATTAGCCACAGTTGGGAAATGTATATTCTACAAAAGTCTTTATAAGTGACTGCATGAGATATACATATACAGTTCACAATCAGTGCAATAATTAGATTAGGTTCTTCAAATATATATGGTAAGGTGATGCTGTCAAAAAAAAAATAATGTCAATTCAATAATGGCATTTAAGAGGGCATAGCCATTTTGTACTCCCTTTGAAGTTATTCAAACACAACCGGATCAGCCATGTAATGAGGGTCATAATCAATTCGGGTATATTCCCACTAATGGTAATATTTGAGCACATCTGGATCAGTCACCTGATGAGGGTGACAATCAATTAGGGTATATTCCCACTAATGGTAATATTTGAGCACATCTGGATCAGTCACCTGATGAGGGTGACAATCAATTAGGGTATATTCCCACTACTGGAAATATTCAATTAGGGTGTATTCCCCACTAGTAGTTATATTCAAACATAACTGGATCTTCCACATAATGGTGGTGATAATTCATTATTTTCCCACTAGTACTGAACATACAACATGCCGCTCCAGGTGAGGCTAGGCTCCACTCTCCCCAAATACATCTCAGGTGCTGTCTCAGCTTGTCTGCACCAAAGCAATCGGTATCAGTAGCAACAGGAAAACCACAAACCACCAGGAACAAGTTCTTTAACTATTGTGTTTCTCACACCAGGAACATCACTTTCTCAAAAGAAGCAAACTTTGAGCTTGTTCCTGCTGGCTGTTCAAAAAAGAAATAATATTATTTTGCACCTCAGTCTGCGGCACTCCTATTCCCACTAGTAGTTGTTAACTCCCCAGTCGCAGGAGATATACATGAAAGATGCCAGCTAAACATTATACATACAGTAGGTGTGTCTATTGGAGCTGTTTCTGTTATGCTAGCTAGTTTTTATACACATGGAAAAAGCATGCAGCGAATATCTCTCTCCAGTATAACATACCTCTTCACTTGTCAAACAAAGCATTGATTATAGTATGGGTGGGTATCACCAGGACAATACATGAAGGGAAATCTCCCCGATGAGGATACAGATAGCAATCAAAACTTTCTGAAGAAATATATGGTACATGAAAGCTGTCGTTAACACAGGAGTGACTGAAAATGTACACTTTATATAGCCATCTAAAAGGATCCAGTAAGGCTTAAAGAAGAACTCTGGGCAGAAGAAATCCTTACCCTTGCAGTAAGACTACCCCCCGCACTGTAAGGGTTAAGTGCTCGTTTTCATCTATGGTCCTAAATAAGAAACATATACTCACCTAAACCTCGTACCCACCTGGCTTCTAGAGCGGTTCCTGCAGCCTCTCTCCCCTTTCCCTCCATTGGTCTAAGAACCTATTAGTCATCACATCCAATATACTGTGTATTGATCATGAGGACGCTGAGAAACATTGCATCACCAGAGTGGAGGAGAAGAGAGGCTGCAGGATCAGGTGAGTATATCTTTGTTATTAGCGGCCCTAGGTGAAAAGGAGCACCTAACTCTTGCAGTGCCGGGGTAGCTCAGGATTCTTCTTAAAGATAACAAAGATGACTGTGCCCTCTTAATTACATGCTTGTCATGAAAGGATGATTGACATTAATAATTATTTTGACAGCATCGCCTGAGGATTTACCATATATATTTCAAGAATGTATCTAATTATTAAACTGATTGTGATCTTTATCTGTAAATGTATATCTTATATTTCCTCTCCCCCACCCTCTTCTTTTATAGCAATGAACACTTGGTAAAAATTCTGACTCTTAGGGCTCAATCACATTACTGTACAACTCTAACACAGAAACTGTCCGTAAGATCCTGCGTACAAAGTTGACCATACGCTGTACGCCTGTAATGTTTACATGCGTACAGCAGTAATGCACTCTGTAGGCCGCCAACGCTTGGGGCTTGCAATGGGACCTGTGCTGACTGATGACGAATGAACTGAGATATAAACTGTGTGCTCCGCTGACAGAGGCAGTAGCCGAAGCTCAACATCTGCAGCAGGAGCTGTGACATCAGCACTGTGGCCATAGGCAGCTGATAAAGGGACCAAGAATTGGCAGAACTTGGAGAGAAGGTACACACAGGGGAAAGATCAGGATAACATGCGAGCCTGGGGGAAAGAGGGGCATGCTAACAGTCATCACTGACTGCCTCATATGAGCTGAATATGTACTGAGCCCCTTTCACACTGAGTGCTCCGATTAGGTCCATCTGTCAGTTCTTCAGGCAAGTCTGCGAATCTGATCAGAAGAACAATGTTGGTCTACGGGAAGTTGGATGTAGATGGTTGACATCCGATGAACCCTAAGTCCGTGTAGGCCGGTGAAATAAAACAGATCGGAGTTCCGTTTAGGTGGACCTGAATGGAACGGATTATTGGTAATCAGATGTGAAACAGACACATGACTGCTGAAATCTGACATGGGTCCGGTTAATTCATATATTTATTTATTTTTGCAATGAAGGGAAAAACTGAACAGACACTGGTTCGTTCCATACTGCTCCAATCAGCAGGAGATCTGTGCACAGATTCCCTGCTGATCAGAACGAACATTGCACATGTGAAAGTTGCCTAAACGGTGTATGTATGTGATTCCCTACTGTGCCCAGCTGGCATGGTGTCCTCACATTGCTCTAGCAAAGTCAGGGTCATGCTCAGGGATACACAATGTGTAGCCACTGCTGATTACACACTATTTATGTTTATGTGTCGGCCCTGTGAATGAGTCACTAATTAGCGGCCAAGTTCACTCTGCTCATGCCCCACATGAATGACTCATTCACTGGGCCAACATGTAAACATCAATAGTGTGTCATTGGAGGCAGCGCTGCTCACCACCACATTGTTATTTTTCACATCAGCCATTATTGGGTTTTAGTTAGCATTAATGCTGTATTCTTGTTCCCATGTAAATGTTACAGAAATGTTGTAGAGCTTAAATAACGCTGACATTTATGGCCATGGACGCAGCTGTGTCCTATTGCTGAACTCAAAGCAACGGCAACAGATCTGTGTGAATGGGCCCATAGACTTCTATACTGCTGCGTGCAAATGTATACAAGACTATACCTTGTATGCAGCTTTTTCTTATTGCCCGTGTGAATGGGCCCATATGCATACTATCCAAAACTGAAATAAAATGTTTTGACTTGGGTTGGGCTTTAGTGATTGGTGACCTACCAACACCAGGACTATGGATATCTAAATGAACATGGGACTTAATAAATGGTCCAAAACTATTTATTTATTGTTAGCTATAGATTCTTGTAGGGTGCCACCACCATGACGTGTGTTTTGAATTCTTGATGAGGTTTTGTTTGTATATACACAGGCATTACATACCATTCTATACAATTGTACACTTCTGAGGATACATCTCCACCCACATTCTGTTGTTCCCTAAAGCAGTATCTTCTTTAGTTTATGTAGAACAATAACTGTAGCCTGGTATTAACTTTAAATTATAGCTCTGAATGAGGAAAAAAAATACAGACAATAAGTGTATATAATATAAATGTTTACAATTACATTTTTATTTGTGTTAGCTAAACACTTTGTCATGATTTGTCACAATAGAAATAAAGAGGTGGCATTTTTTTCATATTTCACACTTTTCCTTTATTTTCACCCAGTGATCCTGCCAGTTACACATTTCCAGTCTTAGGGTGACAACACTAACTAACAGTGCTATATGGAGAAGCAGCGTTGCCACCCAGGACAAGAAGTGTGTTAGGACTAGAGAACACCTGTTTCTCCTCATCGCCATAGCACAATGTGGTTGGTGTGTTGGCATGGCCACTTGTGGTCTGTATCAGAAGCACAACTGGACTGGAAGTTAATAAATTGACTTTTGTTGATTTCACTTAAATGGTGTGCTGGTGACATCCTTTTACAAACTTGTATATCTTCACGGTGCCATCCGTGATCACTACGAGCACCCACCAGGATTTCAAGGAACATCCTATAGTGGTAGGAGTGCAGCAAGACACAAATGTTACTTAGGAGCACAGCCTGTAACAGAAAATGGCAGGACATTGACCCTTATTGCAGAATCTCCAGGTATTGTTTTAATAAAAACTGCAGATTTAAAAAAGATTGGAAAGACTATTTGAAATTGCCTTGCAATGTTAAAACTTATATGAGATTGTAGTGATTGGGTTTCGATCTTCCTTAATCAATAACTGACCTGGAAAAAGTATGCAGATTAGGAGCTCTAAAGTTACCTTTTTCATATGATGTTTGTTTGGGGTCAGCGTCTCCAAAAGAATTGAAGCCAGAGAGGGTCAGACAACTTGGATTTTCAAAAGAAAGTAAAAAATTACATCCTACATATTCCTCTTATGACAAACAGGCCCTTTGGGCCCAAGACAGAGCCAAGGATGGAGTTTACCTGTCACCTAGTCTGTGGTGTTTTTTAAGATAAGCTGGTGGTAGCAGTAGGTCTGTCTAGCAGAAGTTAAAGCGGACCTTTACACTCAAAACTCAAATTCTACCAATGCATCCTTCTATGTATGATGGTTAAAAATAACATAGACATGTCAGGTGTAAAATGCTGTGATTTTGAAATACTTTGCAGAACATTCACTCCTTGCTTTGAAAGGGCAAATTACTTCAGTTTGCCAAAACAATGCGCACTGGTATTGCCTTGTCATCGCCTACAGGTTCTCAGGCAGTAATACAGGTACTCCGGGGCATACTTCTGACAGGTTCAGGGGATTCTTTAAGTTTGTTAAGGTTGAGGAGTAGCTTTCTAGATGATGTTAAACATGTAAATACATTTAGAAAAGCCATTTGTATTTCTCTGCTATGCAGAGCTGGTTTTATTTATTGCTTTGTCAAGAAACTTGCCCAGGTTCTAGAAGAACTGAGCGTAATTAATGCAGTGGCCACTGGCACTATTGTACAGTACAGTCAAAAGTCTACAAAGGGTGTTGCTGCATGAATATTAACGTGTGCAAACCAGAATATACTGTGTAAAGCAGGGGTGGCAAACTCAGGCCCTCCAGCTGTGGTGAAACTACAAGCATAAAAGTATGGTATCAGGTATGCCAAAAGAACTTTCTATACTGTACATAAAAAGTGTCTAGTGCACAATAGCTACTTTTTAATTTACAAACAGGCAGCAAATCAAATCTAGTTCCTTTTTCTTCTCTGTTCAATAGACACATGAAAAACGTCTCCAAATAAAACCAGCCAGAAGGCAGCAATATTTTTAAGTTAAAGTGACATTAAAGGAAACTTTTATTTCCCCTCACCCTAACGTTAAAGGAGAACTATGAGATGAGTGATTTCCACTCACCTCATAGTTCTAGCCGACCTGTGACAATGAGACTGTCACAGGTCGGCTCAGTAGATCGGGAGGTGAGCGAACACATACCGGGTTCGCTCACCTCTCGATCCTGTCACGGCTCTCTGTCGTGACAGGGGGAGGGGCTGGATTCACCTCTCCCCGCTCCGATCTGCCAGCGCTGACTGGCGGAATGGACGGGGGAGGGGGCGGGTACAGCTGGCTCTGCCTCTAGATAGGCAGAGCCAGCTGTCACTCACGCAGCTGGGCGGATCTCGACGTCCATGTCAGGATCCGCTCCGGCTGCAACGTCTCAGTATACCGCAAGCTGTAGCTCTCGGTATATTGAGCTTAGGGTAACGGGAGGACGCTAGTTTGTGTCCTCCCGTTACCCTAAGGAGAACTATGGGGAAAAACACTGACCCCATAGTTCTCCTTTAATTAAAACACTTACATTAAATGATGTCTCTTAATCCAATCTTCTTCTTTCCTGATGTTTTCAGCCTTCTCTCCAGCGTTGCTGCGGGTGTCCGATCCAGCGCTGACTCCTCTGAGCTTGCTGGCACTTCCTGTCCCACAGTGTCTGCATGCGGTTGCACGCGTCCATAGACTTACCTTGCGTCCCTCCTCGTGCCCCGGCCGAAAATGTGAACTGCGCATGCGCGCGCCGCAAAATCCTTTGTGGCCGCCCTAGAATTTTCACATTTTCATACGAGAGCGTGCGGGGAAGACACAAGTAAGTTTAAACCATTGTTAAAGCGTTTTGTTTTTTTACTTCTTGCATATATCTACTGCTGGTTAGCAGTAGATATGTGTAAAAAAAAAGCTGAGGGTTTGGAAACCCTTTAACCTATCATCTTGCCCATTTAGGACAATGTGTCAGGGTCTCTTTAACCACTTTGCATCCGGAGCAATTTTTTTTATGTTTGCACACACATGATAAAATCAGAATTTTTGCCTAGAAAACCACTTAATACCCCATTTAATACCCCCAAACAATTACATATTTTCTGAAAGCTGAGGCCCTGTAGAATATAAAAAATGGTAGCTGCAATTTCTTATGCCACAATTTGTGCCAATGTTTATGAAATCGATATTTGTAGTAAAAAAAAAAAAAAAAGCTAAAATTATTTTTAGTGCACACAAATGTAATGTAATATAATACCTAATTTTTGGTACAATATAAAATACGGGGTCATGTTGAGTAAATAGATACCAAACATGTCAAGCCTTATAATTGCATGCGCCTGTGAAATGGCGAAAAACGGAACCTGAAATTCCTCTGCACCCACCAAAATTACCAGGTGTTTTAGCTTTCAGGAAACGATGTCACTTCCTGTGTTTTGGCCTCAAGATTGGCTGCTAGGGTGGAGCAATGGATCATGGGAGGAGGTTACCTGCTCCCCAATACTTGGAAGCACTGCATATTTTTTTATTTTGCTGCAATGGAAGAAGGAGTGGAGGAGGAGCACTGTGAAGGTGAGTATGCATGGGTGGGTTTTAAATCTCAAGTCCAATATTAAGCAAAAAAAGTAAAATAAAAAGTTACTCTTAAAAAAACAGCTTTCACTGCTATACTCACTTTTTCTTTACTGCTGTTCCCACGGACTCTCTGTGACTCAGCACCAGTCCTCTTCTGGATTGAAAGACATCTAGTGTCATTCAACCTTCCTTCTGGATATTGTCCAATCAGGGAGTGTCTTGTATTTATTGATAACAATACTGGGCATTCCGATGTGCCGAGTGAGTGAACCCTCTGTGTTTTCACAGCAGAGGGGAAGTCGCTTGGCACAGCACCATATAGGACCTGGAGGATAACTCTAAATCACTGTAGTGTTGCCGGCTATGACAGTGTTTTACAGGATCCCCATGGCCCTACCAGATTATAAATATATATACTGTATATATACTGTATATATATATATATATAATGTGTGTAAGTATGCATAAATATTTATACCTGGAGTTCAGCTTTAAATCATAATTCAGGCAGTATTTTAGTTACTTTGAATTTTTTGCTGGGGTTTTTTTTAAATCAAAATTGTATTTCTTTGTTCAATTAAGGTATCATTGCACAGGTCAGCTGAACTTACAAATGATGCAATTATTATTGATTTGTTAGGTATTTTGTACACTATCTAAAAGTCAACATTTGTTTTCACCATAAAGCAGACCTAGACTCAGACAACCTTATCCTGTAAACAGTGTGAGGCAATTCAGCTATGAATCGTATAGCGCTTAGAGTAAATGTTTTGTAGGGGCAGGGTTCTTGGTGTACAAACAGGGTTGCATAACTCAAAGCAAGGTAAAAAGACTTCATTTATGCAAATGTTAAATGTGTATTTATCAGTTTGCCTGGAGTCCAGCTTTTCAAAAACTCCCCTAGGGAAAGCATTTATCATTTTTAGTGCGTAGTGCAGGCATAGGCAACCCTATCCATAGGATTGGTGTCATTGCAACAAAATACCCCCAGGATTAATGTCAATGCAGCAAAATACCCCCAGGTTTGGTGTCAGTGCAGCAAAATACCCCCAGCATTAGTGTCAGTGCAGCAAAATACCCCCAGGATTAGTGTCATTACAACAACAACAACAAAAAAACAACAGGATTGGTGTCAGTGCAACATAATATCCCCAGGATTGGTGTCAGTGCGGCAAAACATCCCTAGGATTGGTGTCAGTGCAGTAAAATCCTCCCAGGATTGGTGTCATTACAACAATAAAAAACAAGATTGGTGTCAGTGCAGCATAATACTCCCAAGTTTGGTATCAGTGCAGCAAAGTACACCCATGATTGGTAGCAGTGCAGCAAAATACCTTCAGGATTGATGTCAGTGCAGCAAATTACTCCCAAGATTAGTGTACTTGCAGAAAAATACCCCCAGGATTGCTGTCAGTCCAGAAAATACCCCAAGGATTGTTGTCAGTGCAGGATTAGAGTCAGTGCAGAAAATACCCCTAGAATTGGTGCCAATGCAGAACAATATTCCCAGGATAGATGTCAGTGTAAAAAAATCCCACTGGCATTGGTGCCAATGCAGTAAAAAAAACCCTGGCATTATTGTTCAGCCATTTTATTTGCCTCAGCAACCTTTCCCACAATGCTCCCTCAGCCACTGGGATGGAACTTTGTGTTGCGCAGGAGATCACTCCACCTTCCATGCCACCCAATCACCCACAACTTGATGTAAGCAAAAGGAGCAGGATGCAGTGACAACACTGACCTTTTATGACTACATGCTTATCTTTGGTAAATTAAATTTACCTAATTTTGCTATGTGTCTATTTTAGGCAAATGACATCACCACAAGGATCCTGCCCCTTTGTTTACATGCAGCTGCAGGGTGGGGGAATGGTGGTACTTAAAGGGTTATGCGTGTTTTTGCATATATCTATTGCTGGCAAGCAGTAGATATATGCAAAAACATAAAAAACCTTTTAAAAAGGGTTTAAACATACCTCATGTCTTCGCTGCGCGCTCCCTTCCAAACATCTGAAGAGTCTCAGGTGGCCGCAAAGACTCTTCTCCAGTTCATGCTACTGTACAGCCGCATGGTGGGAAAAGAAAATCCACATTCGCATTTTTTTTATGTAGTGATTCCATTCAGTAACACAGTTGTAGTTGTGAGATGGCTTCCTCCAGTCATATTAGCGTCACTATATTTATAGAAGGTGGTGGGCTTCGAAACTGCTGGCTTTTGGGAATAGGGAAAGTTTAAGGTGGCCGTGGACGTTTGGTGCATAAGGCCAAAGGATTCCTATTCCAACTTACATTAGTGGTCAGAGTGGTACAATTTTTATGGCTAGGGCAAGGGTGGGCAAAATCCAGCCCTCCTGCTGTTGTGGAACAACAAATCCCATGAGGCATTCCAAGATTCTCACAGCCACAGGTATGACTCTCAGAGACAGATGCATGGTGGGATTTGTAGTTTCACCACAGCTGGAGTGCCGGAGTTTGCCCACCCCTGGGCTAGTGCAAATGCAAAATGGCACACAACAAAAACAGTAAATCAGTGTGAAGAGCATGTTAATAGGAGGAGAGAGCAAAGCAAGAGATCAGTTCATCAGTGTACTGCTTTTCCATTCACTTTCCACAAGCTAGGGAAGGCACAAGACCTGTAAGTGCTACAGAAATGCAGCAGATAAAAATCAGTTCTCCTGCTCTACCAGACAGGAAAGTGTCATGTGGCAGAGCTGTGTAAAACACAGGCCTGGAGTAACAAAATACAAATCATTTGGCAGGAATAAAGTTCTCTTACCTGTATTTCATCTATGTACTTTGCTGTTTGTTGATCAAGATTCATGTTGTGACACATGCTCGATGACCTGTCATATGATGACCAACCTATCTAGGTAAAAGTGTGACTCATTGATGGTCTCTCACAGTTTTCATTTGATAAAGGCCAGTGGACGCTGGCGCTCTAGAGACCTCATGTGACAACTAACTTGTCACTTTTTGCACATTCTTCACAAAGGCAACTATCCAAGGATACTTTGCATTCTATGAACAATTTACTGAAACTGCCACATGTACTTTTTATCAGTGCCTGACTGCAGTTCCTATGATGTGAAAGTGCATGGGAGAACAGGCTGTATGAACTAATGCAAAGATCATTTATTCATATTTCTTTTATTGTGTAATGACATTGCACAAATGTGAATATCCTGTCACTTGTTCCTAGATGTGGATCAGCTGTTTGTAGCATTACATCAAAAAGTGTTCCACAACAATAAAACTCAAAACATGAAAAACAGCCATAATGTGACATAACCTCATGTGTGCTTTGTGTAAACTATGAGTACTTACATGTAACCCATATTATGGGTTATCCTTTACAAGATAAACGTATACAGGCAGATATAGCAGCTCTGCAAATATTTATTTTACCCTTCTACTTCCTTTTATGCTCTTGTAGGAGTTGTCATCAAGGGTCCAATAAAAGTCGCTTGTTTCCTTCTAGCCCTTTCCAGACTTAAAAGAGAACTATAGCCAAACTTTTTTTCTTTTGGCTTTATTTCTCTTTTGGGTTACATGAGTATGTTTACCAATGTCCTACTGTGACCCCAAAGTCAGCATCTAACGAAATATTGCCTGCTATATGCTGAAAGTGGGAAGGCACACTGCAGTCAGGAAAGATCCCGACAATATTGTTGGTATCCACCCCGCCACCTGATTGACAGCTGGCTCTGCCCCTGTCAGTCCCTCCAATGAGTGCTGAAGAAACAGAGAAGGGAGGAGGGAATCCTTGCGGGGAGCTGGGACTGACAGTCACCACTCTCTGCAGACAGAAGATCGTGAGCTGGGCGAATAGCGGTTTGTGATTTAAAGAACCAGTATATGACAGCTGCAGTATCTGGCACAAACTATTGGGAATAGTACATTTTCTCTCCCAATAGTTCTCCTTTAGAGGGTATCTAAAGTCCCAGCCTATACTATCCTGTTGTACCATCAGCAGTGTAATAGGAATACATACTAGAGTTGTTTTTGATAATGCCATCAAAGCTTGCTTGAAGAAATCCCTTTTATGTAGTGAGTGCTGCCTTATATCTCCCCATCACTATCAACAACTGCCTGGATTACCAGTGTTCTTTGCATCTCTTTCCCTTCTAATTGATGTGATGCAATATCAATTTCACAAGATTACATAGTCCATAAGGCATTGCTTCCAGCAAGCAATGATATTGTTACATTGTTCAGACATTAAGCTATAGTTCAGAAGAAAGGGTCGGTGAGATGTGACACAGTGAAGTGCACATTCACAGGGCTGAGTCCAAGGGTGTCAGTGCACTGATACAGTACTGTACATTCTATGGGCATTTTCAATAGCTAAGTTTATAAACTTCTAGAGTTATATGGTTATAAGGAGTGGGAGAGAACTTAAGGAAATTCGATAAAAAAGAAAATACATATTTATTTTTAGTTTTTCACCATAGATACCCTTTAATCCAAATTACAGTATTTTCTCAAACAACATTTAAATGATTTTTCATAATAGTAACAATCATTCTAATCTTTAAAAACTATACTAATATGGTGTTTGAAATTTCCTTATTAGAATGTGTGCCAAAAAGCAGAAGGTGTTTGCAAAACCTTTGTGTCCTCATGAGTAAAACCCTGGCATCTGGTGCACATCTCATTATCAGCTGGAATAAGAGAACATACATGGCTTTACAGCAACCCTGTTATGAGAGGGACATGGGTTCTGCTATAAGAAACGAATAAGAAACGAATAAGAACAGAAAACGAAACGAACGTTCGTACTAACGCTACCGAATTTTGTCCGAATCCGAATTCCGAATCTGAATTGACTTTCACACCCGAATCCCGAAAAACGAAATAACACAAATCCGAATTTAAAACAAAACGAAACAAATTTTTTGGCAGTGCACATGTCTATTAACTAGACTCTATAACCCAGCTAACTGAAACTGTGCACTTTTTTAATATACCACTTAATTTATTAGGCAAGAGGAGTTAATACAGACAATACAGTGTAACATTTGAATTAATTGGCAGTTTCCATTCTGTTAATTAAGAGTCAACGTACATCAAACATGTCTAAGAATTGTTGTTATTCCCAAATTGGTCTTTCTGGGTATAACAAAACTGACATAAAGGGGAGGGGGTGTTGATGGGGAGGTCTGATGAGGAGGTAGGGAGGGTGGGTGATGAGGGATTGGGTCAAGGTAAGCATGCAAATCAAATTAAACATTTTTACCACCTACAGGCAAAGCACAAGGTTTATATAGTTAAACAGTGTAATCATACCAGTGTAGAGGGATTAGTCCTTTTGCGGCACTGATATAATGGGGAGTTATATGTTTTATGGAGATGGAGGTAAGATTAAAATGGTTAGGCAAATGGGTCATCAGGTAAGTGGTCCCCGGTGATATCTTCTTTTGTTGGATAGCAGTCCAAAAGGGTTTAATTTTAATTTTAGGATATTCCCACCATATGTGGAGGAACGTGCCGCGTTGGACACAACCCCTCCAGCAGTTGTCAGAGCTATCCGAGCTATCTCGGCACCCTGTACCATCTGGTAAGCAATTCAAAAGAGGATTCTTGTATTTGGGAGGCCAGGGGAAATGTGTGAACTTTAAGATGTCATTCACACAGAAGTGCAGAGCCCTACAGCCCAGCCCTGCGGTTGGAAGTGACTGTTGATGCGTGTAGGATTTGGCTGCATGCTGGTAAACGCCCATGTGAATCCAGATATGGATGCATGTCCCTGGACGTTTAATGCTGCATCTAGGGGCTGTATGCAGGGCTGGATGGCTGGATTTACTCTTTCTGCTGCCCCAAGGCCAGGTTTCTCAATGCGCCCCCCTACCTGCCAACCCTCCCCCCCCCATGAAGAATGGCAGACCTGCAGGCTGCATACAATGTCGCCAAGATTACTTGTACAAAACAAGCGCCGGCTTCCCCGCTGTACATTTAGCTCTGCTTGCCCAAAGCAGGGCTACATGTAGAAAGCAACTACCCGCCCAGGAATCGGGAGATAGGAATTCCACACCCCTGCTGCCCCTCTACTCCCTGCTGCCCCTCTACTCCCTGCTGCCCCTCTACTCCCTGCTGCCCCTCTACTCCCTTCTGCCCCGAGGCCGGGCCTTGGTTGGCCTTGTGGGAAATCCGGCCCTGGCTGTATGGATGTACACGTTTCGATCAGCATTTGCCAGCATGGAGCTGCATCATGTTGTAGAACTGTACTGGTGGGTGTACACAACAACTGTCACTCCTGCCCTCCGGTTTTTGCACAGACGCGCATGCTGTATGGCTCTGCGCGTAGATATGAATGACGCCTTCTTTGAATCAGAATTATTTAGAAATTGATATTTTTACTTTCAAAAAACTACTGCACAGAAAATGTGGGTACCGTATATATCTGTTAGTCATCTCAGTACCTAGAATCCTCAACAGAAGAGAAAATGCCCTAAGCAGTGTATTTTTGTGGCAAAGCTTGTTTCAGAACCTGTTAGGTGAATGTGCAGTAAGTATTCCTTTTTTTTCACCAGTGTCTTTTTTTTTTTTTTTTTTATGCA
>NW_017306391.1:1311746-1356014 GCF_000935625.1 Nanorana parkeri
TTATGCAAGCATTAGGACATTTAGAGTACAATTACTCATTTAATTGGTGAACACCCAATAATAAGGCAAGTATAGTTTTGCTTGGGAAAAGAGACATTAGTTCCATAACAACTAAATGGTTATGGTAGAAGTTATACAAAGAAAACTCAAACAAGTACGAGCTAGCAATGCATGGGCTGAAAATAATATAAGTAAAAGCTGGAATACTTCAAAGTACTTTTTATATTGTCCCTAAGCTTTTATGAGGACGGTAATTACACAAGACAACCCTCTGTTCAAAATACAACCTGACGTTCTGTTTTTTATTTAAAATCCGGCAACATCATCTATGTACAAAAGCTTACTGGCACACATTAGTCACACAACAACAAGCACGCAACAGTTTCGATCAGTGTAATAAACTCACAGGTAGGGAAATGTACACTGCCTTTACACGCACTGTGGGTTTAAACGTATCTGAATACAAAAACAAAGTTTGAATGTATTGCAGCTCACCGGTCCTTAGATGTGGTGGCTGCATTTTTCTTTTCTTTTTTATCCTGCCAACAACACACTACCTGTCCTAAGTCCTGTCCGTTTCTACTGTACGGTCGCACGTCTTCCGTCGAACAAGCAGGTTGGAAAACCCGCCGGGAATCGTACAATTCTCGGCGGGTTAGTGGCCTGCTTGTTCGACAACTGCTGAACGGTGCGGTGTGCGCACACTGCCTGTTCAGCATTGCAGTCATTGGAAGGGCTTGCGATGATCGCAAGTACGATCTGCCTGTCCAAGATGGGCAGATCGTACGTTTTTTTAAATTACTTTACAACCCTCGCAAGACAAAAGTCTTGCGAGGGTTGTAAAGTGTATGGCCACCTTTATTTAAATAGAATAAATCTGTGTACTGGCCTGATAGAGTCCACAGAGAACAATCAAAGGCATTCTCATTTTCTACAGATCAGGGATGGACCCCTTTCACCAGTCTGTGTCTTATGGACGTATGTGCGAAGTTCTGCTTTCAGAGCTTCTGGAGACAGTTGGCATTGTTGAATCCTGCCTTTTGCATTTGAACACTGCTCTGTATTCCTGCACAAAATTCTGAAAAAGGTGACATTTGACCTGCTTTGCCTGCAATGCAAACACATCTGCTGCACCCAAAGAAATACAAAGCAGGTAAAATGCAGCCTCAGGACACACTACACCTTTGAAGTACATAGGAAACTGCGGATCTGTGTTTGACGTGTGCTTCAAACGCACATCAAACGCAGGAAAGCAACGCCCATTTGTTGCTTCTTACAGCTCTACTATCTTGGGGTTTTACTGGTTCTACCAATTTGGGAGAATTTTGCTAAGAATTGTTGATTTTCACCTCATTTTGTACAAATTTCTTAAAATGTAGTCATTGTTTTACTTGCAGCTAATATATACTTAAAGCATATGGTAAAAATGCCAGTATAGCGAACAAAAGGATCATGTCTTTGTGATCTGCGCAGTAATTATATATGCATTATGCAATGTCTGTCAACAAATGAGAGAATGAAGGTTACTTATTAATATTTCAGTCTCTGTTTGTCCCAGCTCATGTAAACATGGAAATTTTAGGCTATAGTAGTCATCATAATGGAACTTCTGCATTAATACACATCATTTAAGGACATTTGCAATGCCATTCATATACATTTAAGTCATAAGCCTTCTGGGATTTGTTTTGTGCAGTATAGTGTTTACAACCATGGTTCTCAACTGGTGGGTCGTGACCCAAAAGTGGGTCGCGGCCCCATGTCCAGTGGGTCGCCAGATGCCTTCCACTTTTCTAGGTGAGAGTATCCTTGTCCTCCCCTTAGAGAAGCACTGTCAGTTCTCGCACCGAGCAGCCATTCAAAAATATGAAGCCCGGTGCCGAGTGTCGACTTGAGGTGGGGCTAGGGCCGCGAGGGAGCTCCATCCATACCTGCATTGCTTAAAGCTCATCACTTTCTGGCTCCCGGCACCTCTACGGGCACACACGGGAGCTTTACAAGCAATACACATATGGATGGAGCTCCATCACAGCTCAGCAGCCCACACTGGACCCCAGGTTGAGGATCCACTCCAATTTGCATAATTGCAACCCAAACACACCTCCTGCCCACAGTTCGATCGCCTGCACCGGAAAGCGCAGTACCGCAACAGGAAACATTGCAGTGCAACTTGGGTCGCGACTTAATGACCGAGGACAAATGTGGGTCCCGAGGTTAAACAGGTTGAGAACCACTGGTTTACAACATCATTTTAGAAATTTAAGCAACTTCTTTTTTAACTAACTGTCCTATTTTCTGACTTACAGGGTTATTCACAAAAGGGTGAAGGGTTTGGAGAAGGCGGGAGAAGCAGTGGCGTAGCCAGAGTAACGGGCGCCCGGGGCAGAACAAAATTTTGCCCCCCCCCCCTCCGGTGATATGTGGGGATGTACAGGTAAAATGAGAGCATGCTGGGACATATCGTAATTGAACTACAAGTCCTAGCATACCCTCATTTTCCCTCTACCCCCACAAAATATTCCCCAGGGAACTAGAAGTTCCAGCATGCCCTCATTGTCCCTGTACGCCCCCAAATATCACCCAGGGAATAGTAACAAGCTGATTGGCAGGCTCCTGTCCTCCTATGCAGGGTACCTGTAGGGAAGGAGCCTGCCAATATACTGGTTATCATGGCAAGTGGGACATGGTATTTGTTACTTTTTAATCACCTTTTTATTTTTTTAATTTAATCATTTTTTTCTTATTTTTTTATTTATTTGATTAATTTTTTCTATTTAACTTTATGGCTATTACAGAGGAGCTAACAAGCCCCTGTGTGATAGCATTTGGAGGTGACAGGTTGAACCTGTCACCTCCAAGACAGGAGTTCTAGCACAGCACGGAACTCCTGTGACAGGTGAAAGGGGAAGACTGCTCTCCCCTTTCACTGTTTATACGGAGCGGCAGGGTTACCAGGGATGCCAGCCTGAAAAAAGCAATTTCAGGGGGGTGCCATTCTCAATTCGGGGAGGTTCCCTCGGCACCCCCCCCCCTAAGCGGATGGGGGGAAGAGGGGGGAGGAGGAGAGAGAGCACCCCCCTGATATGATGGCAGATAGCACAGGAAGCAATAGCAGAGGGGGACCCGAAGTTCTCCATCAGGTCCCCTACTAGTGATTGACAGCAGCAGAGGGCGGATGCAATAGCTACTTTGCTATTGGCTATTGCAAAGTGAAATAGCCAATAGGAATCTAGCTAGGCATTCCTATGCTGTTTTTTTTTTTTTGACTGACGGCGGCCGATCGAGGAGAGTAAACCTTTCCGGGAGAAAGTGTTTCTCTCCTGGGCGGCCGTCAGTGAGGAGAGAGACTTGCCGACAGAGGGAGGACGGAGCCCGGATGGAGACAGCGAGGAGAGAGGTAGGTGCGGGAGGGGTACGGACTGGCTGCAGTCTTATTACAAGTGATCTCAGCTATATCACTGAGATCACTTGTAATCAAACAATCGGCTTCCCCACACTACTTGTGCAAAGCAGGACTAAATGTAAAAAGCAACTTACAGCCTGCCGGGTCTCGCTTGTCATTCCCCGGCGGCCAGCACACCCACCCCAGCTGTACGCCCAGGACGGCGCGGGCGGAGGGAGGAAGGGAGGGGGGGGGGGGGGGGCGGGCGTTGGAGGACGGACTGGCTGCAGTCTTATTACAAGTGATCTCGGCGACATCGAGATCACTTGAAAACAAACAATCACCTTCCCCACACTACATTTAGTCCTGCTTGTGTAAAGCAGGACTAAATGTAAAAAGCAACTTACCGCCCACTGGGATTCCACACCGCTGCAGCCTTTTGCCACAATTTTTGTGTTAAGATCTACTTTTCAAATGACGAGCTACATGAGATCTACTAATGAAAAAAAAACCTCCCTCACTCTCTCTCTACTGGCTGTCTCTCCTTGCTCTCTCTCATGGCTGTCTCTCCTTGCTCTCTCTCCTGGCTCACCTTGCTGTATTTTGCAAACAGTGTAGTGCAACAGGCTGTGTAAACTAATATTCTTTGATGTAATACATAGCACTTCAACCACCAGTATCCACCAGAAAGGTGTCGGGGAGCTTGGCTCAGTTGACTCAGTATAATAGGTAATCATGTGTGCACAGCTAAATAAATATTCCAAAATGGAATAAAGGGCCCGCAATTCACACCCTTCGTGATCTACCAGCATCAGCTTAGAGAGCTACTGGTAGATCACAATCTACCTAATGGGCACCCCTGATCTAGGACGACATAGTGGAACTGGAAAGTGGCTGAATTGGAGAATGTTTCCACATGTTTTAGAAGTGAGTAGATGTTTCCCACATTGTTAATTGCTTGGACGCTGGCATTCTAGAAACCAATTGTGTTTGGCTACACAGCCTCATTGGGTGCTGGGATGCCAGCAGCCCCAAGATGCCGCCTGCAACTATTCAGGCTTGGCTACACGGAGTCACTGGTTGCTAGGACACTGGCGGTCCCCAAGGCCACCAGCATCCTAGCAACCAGCGAAACTCATCTGCAGAGCGTCCTTGAAACCTGTGCACAGGGCAGGCTTTGTGGAAAAACTCATGTATATGTTTCTGAAATGTACATGAATTTGTCATGTTCATCAACATCTGTTGTATGGTGGCGCACTCTTTTAAAGAGTGTCTGCACCACTCTTTAGGAATTCCAGGGCCTTTTTAGATGGAGATCTCCTCCATTAAATTTGTAACATAGTATTTGAGGTTGAGAAAAGACACAGGTCCATCAAGTTCAACCTATTGTGTGTATGCATGTGATTCTGCATGTTCATGAGTGTGTATGAGTCTCTGTGTGATCTTGTTCTTAAGAGTACCTGTACCCCTGAATGTTACGGTCTCTAAGGAAATCGTCCAAATGCTTTTTGAATGATTCAACACTATTGGCTGAAATCACTGCTTGCCGCAGCGAGTTCCAAACCCTAACCACTCTAACTGAGAAGAACCCCCTTCGCCCCTTGTGCTGAAATCTTTTCTCCACCAATTGTAGGTGGTGGCCTCTAGTCTTTGTTATGGTGTTTACCGTAAAAAGTTTATTGCTGATGTTGCTATCACCATTGAACATCTTGTACATCAAAATCATGTCCCCCCTTAATCTCCTCACTTCCAGTGTGAACATGTTTAAATTTAGTAACCTTGTTTCATAGCTTTGATCCTCCAGGCCCATAATTAGTTTAGTTGCCCTTCTCTGGACTCTTTCCACCTCAAGGACATCCTTTGTGTGATTGGTAACCAAAACTGGACCGCATACTCCAGATGAGGTCGAATCAGCGATCTATATATAAAGTGGTAAAATGATTGCTTTGTCTTTACAGAACATTCCCTTTTTAATACAAGACAGTACTCTGCTCGCTTTGTTTGCTACAGCCTGGCATTGCAAGCTATTATTCAATCTGTGGTCTACAATGACCCCCAAATCTTTTTCCATTTCTGACTTCCCTAGTGGAGTAACCATTAATGTGTATTCCGTTTGCCTATTTTTTACCCCAAAGTGCATTACTTTACATGTATCGACATTAAACCTCATCTGCCGTATAGTTGCCCACTCCCCTATTTTATCCAGGTCCTCCTGTATTGTTCTAGACTAGGGATGTCCCGATACCACTTTTTCAAGACCAAGTACTGTCCCCCATGTACTTGCCGATACCAATTACCGATTCTTTTCTTAAAGGGACATGCAACATTTTTTCTAAAACAATGCAGACTAATGATTTTAGGGCAGTTTCTTGTGGAGCATGTTCATAATATTTCCCACAACCAATCTAATGTCTCAGTCATTGCTTCATATCAGCAATTCTTTGTATAACTTCAAGTTTAATTGGGAGAAGTGGTACAGATTGGAAGAAGCAGGGGAGAATTGTTGCTCTATTTCTGCAACCTGATCATTTAAAGAGTTATAATTCTCCCCTGCTAGCTTGAATAGGTTAAATCAAATGATCCATAGTACACAGTACACACTTGCAGTACACTGCATAAATAGTTACAATTCTCCCAAGCTAACCAGAATAGGTAAAATTTTAACCTATCCAGGTTAGCTGGGGAGAATTGTATTTCTGCAGTGTACTGGAAATGTGTACTGTGTACTATGGATCATTTAACGGTTCAATGATCCAGAGTACACAGTTCCAGGACCAGTACACTGCAGAAATAGAGTTACATGTCTTCCCTGCTTCTTCCAATCTGTCTCAATTTTACGTATCACACCTACAGCCAGCCCTGTCACAGCTGCCACATACAAAAGCAAAACATACAAGCAGGGCCAGATTTACTTTCTCTGCTGTCCCAGGGCCAGATTCTTCAATGTGCCCCATCCCTGCCAAACCTGCGGTTGTTGAGGATCTTGGTGCCGCGGGCGTGGCGATGTCGGCGGTGGTGGTGTGGGGGTTGTGGCGGTGCCGCCCCTCTGCTTCTTGCTTTGGCGCTGCATCGAGGCATCAGCATCTTTTGCATGCGTTGTTGAGGCCGGTAATTGATGCAGATATATTTGATAGGCAGCAACTTATTTGATAGCTTGTTGGTCTGTTTGGTGGATCCAATTGCATCTCTATCACCTTCGTGGCGATTGGGGGCTTTGTCGCTGCGCATGTGGGGGATTCTGATGTTTCCATATGGCGTTGGAGCAGGGAATGGAGGAGCAGCACTGTCAGGTGGTAACCCCTCTCACTGACAGGCAGGGCAGCCATCAGGGGGGTACAGCCGATACTCATGTAAGGGGCCTGGGGGGCCCGCCCGGGTCCCTTACATGACTATCGGTGAAGGGCGAGGAGGCGGAGGCCTGGCCCTAGCAGCGCAGGGCCCCAGCATTGCCGCTCCAGCGGCTTTGAGACAAGCTAGGGCCCCATCAGCGACGCTGCTCGTCTGATGTCGGACTGGCCTGAAGTGACGTCACGTTATTAGTGACGTGACGTCACTTCTGGCCGGTCCAGCGGCAGACGAGGCCATGTGTGCAGGTAAGAGGAGCTAGGAAGGAAGGAAAGGAGGGAGGGGAGGGATGCAGCCCTGACCAGCCCACCTGAGACCCCTTCAGAGCCCACCATAGACAGTCTCAGATGGGCTGTGCAGCATCTATGGTGGGCTCTGCAGGGTCACTCTCAGGTGGGTCCTGTGTCCAGCGCGTCACTAAGCCCTGCGCCCAGCACGTCACTAAGCCCTGCATCCAGCGCGTCACTAAGCCCTGCGTCCAGCGGCGCGGGGATGGGGGGGCCCGGCCTAAAGCCGTGTAAGGGGCCCCAAAATTTCTGATGGCTGCACTGCTGACAGGGGTCATTGAGATCTTTAATCACCACAGTGGTGATGGAGATTTGGTGGAATCAATTTAATAGACTAACAAGCTGCCCAGTCCCTCTACTCCCTGCCGCCCTGAGGCCATGGCCACAGTGGCCTTGTAAAGAATACGGCCCTCTGAGCAGCATGGGTTTCTGGAGTATGTGATAAGGCAGCCTGTAGGTAGGTTATCCTGGGCTGTGATGAAGCAGCTTGTGTAGATAAATTATCCTGTGTCTGTATGTCGCCATAAGGCAGCTATGTTAAGGCATCATGCAGCCTCTAAATATGGAGGGGTTAATTGCAGGCAGCCTGTGGTTATGGAGGGCATTCTCTGGTGTTGGAGGGGTTTAGGCAGACGGTGGTAATGGAGAGGGTAATGGCAGGCATTCTGTGGTGGAGGAGGGTGTAAGGAAGCCCGTGGTGATGGAGGGTTTAATAACAGGCAGCCTTGCTGTACGGACCTTGGGTGTAGCAGCTCCGGAGGAACGTGTAAGTGAGGAAGTCCCATCTCTAGGATGGGGGAGGGTATAGCTTTCACAGAAACACAGATGGACACACTCACCAGATAAGAAGATCTAGCTGCAAAGCGAAGCACCCGTGGCCCGGTATCAGGCTCCCAGCTGACATGCCATGCTTTCCTGAACCTCCGTCGCTCTCCTGGCCGTGCTGTGGGAGGAGCTTCTGTGAGGTCCTAGTTCAGCTGCCCGTACAAACGTGGTACCTCGGGGAAGGCTGAAACTATTTTAAAAATTAAAGTGCCGGTATCGGCGCTATGTATCTGGGCATTTTCACAAGTACAAGTACTTGTGAAAATGCCATGTATCGACCCGATGCCGATGCTTCTATCGGTATCGGGACATCCCTACCCTAGACCAATCTGAAAATGAGCCATTTATCGATACTCTCTGGACACGTTCCTGTCGCCAGTTTTCTATCCATGTACACAACATTTCATCTATGCCCATAAAGCTCAGCTTGTGTAGTAAGCATGTATGTGGTACTGTGTCAAACACTTTAGAAAATCCAAATATACCACATCCACCGACTTCCCCCTATCTAGATCTCTACTTACCTCTTCGTAGAATGTTAGTAGGTTGGTCTGGCATGAACGGTCCTTCCTAAATCCATGCTGATTATCATTTATTTACCATATCATGAACAAACTCTACTAAGTAGTTTGCTCTGGTGAATACAGTTATTTGTGGTTTGACATGCAATGGGTGCCTTTTACCAGTTATTTTTGTTTTGATTGAAGTACGCAGTTTTGCAACTTGTGTAGTGCCTGTGTTGTGTTGATGCTGTAAAATAGAAGCAAAATATTTAGTAAATTATTTAAGGGTTGCTTTATTCTGCACAGCAGCACATATGTATTTGTTGCCTAAATACCTAATTTGTCCTCTAATGGTATAATACTATTATTCTAAAGACAGGTGGAGACCATATGTGTCATGTTATAGTGTTGACATCCCTCAATTATTTATAAACTAAAGAAACAAAACCTTATTGCAACATATATATATATATATAAATATATATACATATATATATATATACATATATTAACATATACTCATAAAAGATGTGTTTTTTATTTATAGAAAATAATTAAAACCCATCTCCAGGCAAACATGGAACTTACCTGATTCTATTAAAGCTTTTTTACTATTAAAAAAGCTATTAAAGCTTTTTTACTTAACTGATTCCCGCTCCTGCCAGCTCCCTCCAGAGTGCTACACTGGTCCCCGCAGCCTCTTCTTCTTTCTTCTCTAATTGTCTAAGGACCACAGACGTCATAACATGAGGACGCAGAGGGAAAATCCAATATCCGGAGTAGAGGGGGAGAAGAAGTGAGTGCTGGCCTCTGCGGGAGCTGGGATCATGTAAGTAAAACAGCTTGTTAAAGTCCCATAGAAAAAAAGAGTGTTTAGCCCTTGCAGTGTGGGGGTGGTCCAACTGCAGGGGTACTTTTTTCTTTGCCCGGAGATGGGATTTAAAAGTGTTTCAGGAGTGAAGCCTCCTAGCATTATAACATATATGCATATACAAGTCAGAATACTTAGACAACGATATGTTTAGGCTTTTATCACGTAAGTTATTAGACCAATCAAACCAGGATAGAGGTCACGCGTTTCATGGAACTAACCTGCTTCTTCAGGACCCCAAGTTGTGCTGGTATTTAGTCCTATTTGGAAACTGCCCCGCGTTATGATGTCCACCGGTCCCAGTGTATATCTGTAAAAATAGTATATAAACATATAAGATCAGATACTATTACATTAATGCAATCCATTTCACAGTAATTCAGTCCAAGATTATAATGTATACTTAGGATACATATCATATATTAAAACTTATTTACACTGTCCCCCATTCAGTACTGTACATATAATATGTGGACATGTGCGTCCTTTCCCATGAATACTGCAAGCTTTAATCTTGTAATAGCATACCAAGATCAAGATTAATCTAATTAGTGACACCTTCATGGAGATACATAATAAACAGGAAGTTGATAAAGAAACAACTCAACAGATCTTTGTGGGAACATAAAGCTTTTATTTCTCTTAGTCAAAGATGCCTCACCCTGCAGTTCTGCTGTATTTGTTGAAATATACAGTTATATTTACTGAATAAATAAAACTGGTGCCCTCTCTGATCAGCACATATAGCTCCCATGTTTGTAGAAGTTAAGCATACAAGTACAGCAGTTCATGTCTACGTTGCCATTGTCTACACCCTGTTCTTGGTCTTTTCCTCACATACTTTTATTCTACGTAAAGGTGTGTCCCTGGCCCTGCTGCAACTTTGTAAGGGAGACAATCAACAGTACATGTGGTGACTAAATTATTCATTTACTTTAATTCTAGTCAATAATTTATCAAATGTAGGCTTATTTATGTTATACAGCTGTATATGTGAAGGTCTTTACAACACATATATACATGGGAGAGGATTAGCCGAGGGAGTTATTTTTACATTGCCACTTCCACCAAATCATCATTCAGGGGAAAATATTGTTTTTTTCTTCTCAACCTTATGGACAGTTGAAATAAAGAAAGACCAGTGTAAAAATGACTGATTTTGAAAACTTCCCAGGGAAAAAGTGTTTAGTCTATGTGTATACATTGGTCTTCTACAGTGGAACTCTAACTAAAATGTTATTGCTCTTTGTGTTCCTGTTGAGGACGTTTCCTCTCACTTCCTGTCCTGGTGATCATACAGGAAATTAGTGGAATTTTTCCTAGGAATGAAAACAGGAAAGAGGTTCTAACCCTTCCTCCCTGTACTAAAATGTAATCTAATTGCTGCTGATGTCCTAAAAGTGGTAGGCCACATAAAACGAGCGTATGCTGAAGCGCACAGTGCGCAGAAGTCACCAACTGTCTGCAGGGTAAATCGCTACAGACCTCCAAACTTCGTGTGCCCTTCAGATTGGCACAACAACAGTGCATAGAGAGATTAATGGAATGGGTTTCCATGGCCAAGCAGCTGCATCCAAGCCTTACATCACCAAGTGTAATGCAAAGCGTCGGATGCAGTGGTGTAAAACACGGCGCCACTGGACTCTAGAGAAGTGGAGATGTGTTCTCTGGAGTGACCAATCACACTTCTCTGTCTAGCAATAGGATGGACGTGTCTGGGTTTGGCGGTTGCCAGGAGAACGGTACTTGCCAAGTGTAAAGTTTGGTAGAGGGGGGATTATGGTGTGGGGTTGTTTTTCACGGGTTGGGCTGGGCCCCTTAATTTAATTGAAGGGAACTCTTAAGGCATCAGCACACCAAGACATTTTGGACAATTTCATGCTCCCAACTTTGTGGGAACAGTTTGGGGATGGCACCTTCCTGTTCCAACATGACTGCACACCAGTACACAAAGCAAGGTCCATAAAGACATGGATGAGCGAGTCTGGGGTTGGGTAACTTGACTGGCCTGCACAGAGTCTTGACAACCCGATAGAACATCTTTGGGATGAATTAGAGCGGAGACTGCGAGCCAGGCCTTCTCGTCCAACATCAGTACCTGACCTCACAAATGCGCTTCTGGAAGATTGGTCTAACATTCCCGTGGACAGCCTTCCCAGAAGAGTTGAAGCTGTTTTAGCTGCAAAGGGTGGGCTAACTCAATATTGAACCCTACGGACTAAGACTGGGATGCCATTAAAGTTCATGTGTGTGTAAAGGCAGGTGTCCCAATACTTTTGGTAATATAGTGTATATGTATGTTAATTTCCCAGTAACTACACAGGGAGTGAGGGGGAAATCTCCCCAGTGGGAACACAGATAGCAATAAAAACCTTTGAAGTGATTCAGGCTTAGACAACATCTAACATTTATTTATAAAAATATTCATACAAATATAAAGTGGATATTAAGTCACGGTCTTGCAGTACAAATATGGAGATAAGTCAAAGCATCAGCATTTTATTGTCATTGTTTCAATAGAGCTCAGTCCATCTTTATCACCTTGCTGAGTACTGCTTCAAAGCTGAACTCCATCTGTAGAAATCGATATCTACTTACATTGATTCAGTTTAGAACAATAGTATACATAAATTACACTGGCAGGGCCAAGGGGACCCTGTAAAAAACTGTAGTAGCCACAGCTACTATATGATATAAATAATTTTCCGTATGTTTATGTATTGGTGAATAGATAGGTCAAATTTGTACTTCCTTATTGCTGTAATAAAATTAAAACCTGAATGAGGTCTGTTTACTTAGCTCACCTCACTAAGCTTGTATGAATAGGGAACTGATACAAGTTAGCAGAGAGTGCTCTTTACACTATACAAGGTTAACTATCCCAGTTCTTGTTTACCCAATGTGGACCAGAGCTTTTTACATTTTGTTTTAGACCTACTGATAACCGTCAATACTTGTAATAGCAAAATTATAGATATATTGTTTTTTAGTGGTGGGAGGGGTGCTAGGTTTAATTTTGACAGTAGTATCATCCAACAATTGTTTAATTTTCTATATATTTTAAAAGCAAAAAAAAAAGTAGAAAATGATGGGTTTTTTGGTTGACCAGTCATAGGGGGGAGTTTATCAATGTTGTTGCATCATCAGCATCTTTTAAACTGTTGTATACCTGATTTCTAGTGCATATAGCGACATATTTACTATCCTAATTTATTTTGTATCCCTAAATGCCTTCATAAGGAGAGAATTGTCTCTTAAGTTGTATTTTAAATTGTTGCAAGCTTGCTGGGAACCTCCTGGATAACAGCTGACTAGTCCTGAAGCGTTCATCTGACTTGAGGATGTGAAGGTGAATTATTTTTGCAATACTTTAGGTAGTGCTTAGGGGCACTTCTAGGATATGTGATAGTTTGGAGATCTTTTTAATGTCGCATATGCTGGATGCAAATACCGCATGTTAAGAAACAATGCAAAATGTTAGAAAATGTGTGCAGTGAGACTCAAACGTAAATATGCAAGAGCACTTAAAAAAAAGTGTCTCTGCATAATAGAGATAAAACTTTGCGGTTAGTTAGCATGACGTTTTGGTCTTTGCGCCTAAAACATTTGTCAATGGAGGATAGACATCACCAGCACTCAGCAAATGAAGTTGAAAAAATAATGCCCATTTATTTGGACCAAACGTCACACATATCGCATAATCCAACGTTTCGGGACCACGCAGGGTCCCTTCATCAGGGCAGAGATGTGATTTTGCAAAAACGGCCCTGAACGTGGCAAAAACGTGGCAAAACACACTGCACTGCGTGTGCAGAAACTCATGCAGATCTGGTCTGCATTTGGTGTGAACAAGCCCTTAAGGGGATGGGAGATGTATCTAAAAATTATAAAAACAATTGTTAGTCCAGTTCAATGCAGACAAATTATAAACAAACATATATGTATGTAAAAACATCACTGACATAGAAGCACCACTTCATATATAGACTGTGGACAATCTTGAGACTAAAACTAACTACGTTCTGCCCACGCAAAGAGTTCCATGGGTTCTTCTTGGCTGCCCCTCCTTCAACTCTCTGTGACAACACATTAGAGATACTACTGTATGTTGTCAGCTCAATCAGAAAGTTAGCAGCTTACTGGATTTCTGGCACATCAAAAGGTATTTTTTGCACTTATTAAACAGTTATAACAAAGTAATTCCATTGGTATATTTGCTGGACCAAAGGGAGCAAATAAAAGAAGTTCATTGGCAGGGTTTACATACCTTAAGGCTGGGTTCACACCTGTGCGTTCTTAATAGGCACGTTTTGTAAGCACGTTTTTTGCACATTTTAGCACGTTTTTTAGTTCAACGAGACGCGCGTTCAACGCTCTTTTTTTTACCTCCCTGGCGGTATGATTTATTTATTTTTCCTTTTTTTTTCTCTATCTTTTTTCGTTTTTTTCTTTTTAAACTTTCAAACTTCCCGCCGGTTCCGCCCCCTTGCGACGTGGACGCTCGCAAGGGACGGAAGACGGCAGCGGCCGGAGGACACAGCGGGGATCGCGGACAAGGTAAGACCTACGCTGTATTCCCGAGTGTGGCTCGGGGTTACCGCTTTGTTAACCCCGAGCCACACTCGGGAATAACAATGGATACGCGCTGCAATCGGCCCCTACGAGCGAATAAGAAGCTCAATTACTTTTTTGTGCGTAGGGCGTTTTTCAGCGTGACAAATCGTGCTGAAACACGCCCAGGTGGGAACCATGCCCATAGGGATTCATAGGATTTCACTTGATCCCAGCCTTAAGGGCCAAAACACACCTTTGCACCTGTACGTTTCTATAATGCATGGTACCCCAACACACGGCAATGCAGCTCAGATGCTCATAAGTTGCCGTACATCACAATGCTTTGTAACCCACTACCGTTTCATGCAGTGCACTGCATCAACAAAAGGCCCCATGCCCAGTTTTTTGCCTATTCTTCTGTGTTGACCAAACAGTTAACAGTTAACAGTGAATAGGCTATTAAACTTATCTGGCAGCTCGCCATATACTGCGGCGTCTCAGTATACTGAGCTTAGGGTGACGGGAGGATGCTAGTTTGTGTCCTCCCGTTACCCTTAGGAGAACTATGGGGAAAAGCCCTAACCCCATAGTTCTCCTTTAAGGATTTGTTGAATGGATGGTTGCAAGCAAATAGGTCAACATTGCATGCTGAAAACCTGACTGGTTATCACTTAAACAGTATGGCCGAGAAGGCCATAGAACCTTGGCTTGTAGAGTGTAATTTTTTGTTTCTGACCAACCTTTCAAGGCACTCGTGCAAGAATGGGATCTTATCCAAATTATGGTATCTTGTGTTTTCCTTTGCAAGGAAGTTAATCATTCTCATACTGGCACCCATTGTTCACTTCCCATACTTATTGCTCAGCAAAGTATTTCTGTACATTTACAGCACTCTTTTACATTTATAACACTTACAACACTTATGGCTCGTTCCCACCAGATGCGTTTGGGCAGTGTTGACTGTTTTTACCAGCGCAGCCCCAACACAAGACAAGGCAATTTTCCTTGCAATGAATGGGCACAGTTCACAGCACTGCAGCCATTGGTGTTGCTACAAGAGGGCATGGGGATGGAAGAGGCTGGGCCCCAGCAGCGCCGGTCTGGCGGCGGGAGAGCCGGGCCCCAGCAAGGGACATTTGCTCTGCACAGCAAAATGCAAGACGGTACAACTGCCTTCCATCATGCTGTGTCCATACAACTTAATGAAGTGTTATTTGTGACATTTCAGTAAATTTCTAAAAAAAAGTATACAGTACGATGTGCCAGGATCTGCGCATAAGCACTGTCCCGAGCGCCGCACGCCAGCCTCTGTGCGATGTAGCACAGTGGGTGGTGTGAATAGACCCTCACAGTCATCATGTTTGCAAAGAGCTGCTCCAACTTTCTCAGCAAAGCTTTCCTGAAGTTCCTGTTGAATGCAATATGGAAAGGGAAAGGGCAAGGGACAGATCAGGCTCCAGAAGCCATCCATTTACTAACTTGGACAAGGAAGAGGGGGGGAAGGAGGAATGAGGGGAGGGGAGCAAGGAGTAGGAGGGAGTTAAGTGGCTTGCCTGGCTGTGTCTGTGTTTGTGGACATGCACGGAGCTCAATAGAGCTGTGTGCATGTCCACAGGCAGGTGTCTCCACGGGACTCTGCAAGGGAAAGGGGCCACCCTTAAACAAGATATCAGGGACAATGCTCAGGGCACCAGCTGATTCTGCAGTAAGCTAAAACTTTTAAAAATCAATTTATAAGTGGTTTAAACAGCATTTGAATTACCTTAAAAACATTTTGAATTCAATATGATTTTATGATATACTTTAATATTAGGGAAACATTATTTTATCTATGGTAAGTCTTTACTGTGACAAGATCTATGTACTGTATATGTTAGGCCTGGCCATATATTTCTTCTTTATCACTCTACAAGGTCAGTGTAGTCAAGATACACTGCTGTCCAATGGACAGATATAAAAAGCAAGCATGAATGAGAGTTTGGAGGAGGAGAAAGTGTGTTTACACTTGGCCTCTTTGTTCTAATTTTCACAGGGACTGCACAAACACATAATAATATGTTCACTTTCTAACTGCAGATGTGTTCCTACCTGTACTGTACATGATCCACATCTATAATTATTGTATTAGGGATGCTGTTCAAGAAGGAGGTTCTCATTTTGTTTATGGGCATGTCTAAGTGATGAAGACAATGGCCTGATATAACTTCTTCTAGTTAAGTCTTATCATACTTTGGTAAACCACAAACTCCATTGTTTGCATACCTCAAGATTGCAACTGATAAACACATGGGATCTGATATTGCAGACTTGTTTCTGAATATTCAGGTTCTGGGGCTGTCATTCTTATCCTTGTTACACTGCTTGACCAATCACTGACCTGGAAAAACCATGTGCACATGAGTTATCACGACACTTCATTGGTTGAACGATAGTTTTGTATTCCTCCAGGTACTGAAGCAAGGACAAGAGTGACAGCCTGGGAGTTTGTACTTGCAATTGCAAGCCAGCAATTCAGAAGATCAAATTATAATATTTTAATTCTTTCCTTACAGTTTAAACTAGGGATGCACCGATACCGAGTATTTGGGCGACTACTCGTACTCGCCCAAATGCTACGATACTTACCTCCGATACCCGGAACTTACGGTCAGGGGGAGAGGGAGCATTGAGCCGGCTTCCTTTCCAATCAGGAAGCCGGGTGGCAGGTCATGAACCACCTGCCGGCTTCCTAATTGAAGCCAGGTTGCCTAGCAACAAGTGAAGCCAACTTCCTAGTCAATCAGCAAGCCGGGAGGCAGGTCACGACATGCCGCCTGACCTCCTGATTGGCTAGGAAGCCAGCTTCACTTGTGGCTAGGCAGCCTGGCTTCCTGACCAATCAGGAAGCCGGATGGTACCTCATGACCCGTCACCCGGCTTCCTAATTGGTCAGGCAGCCTCGGCAAGTGAAACCTGTGTTCTTTCGATAGAACACTGGCTTCCCAGGCAATCAGGAAGCCGGGCGGCGGGTCATGATCCACCGCCAAGCTTCCTGATAATTGGGGCACACGGCACCAGCATCAGTACACGGAATCGGTGAGTACTGGAAAAAAAATATCGGTACATGTACTCGATACCAAAAAAACGGTATTGGTGCATCCCTAGTTTAAACTGCAGTTAAACTTTTTATTTTATTTTGGAGAGGACAATCCACTTCATCAAAAACTAAAAAAACTACTTTCAGGTTTTTATGGATGTCTGTGTCCCCATTAGGAAGATTCACTCTCTCCATTTGCCCTGGAGACTGTTATCACTGAATGTGAAAATGAAAGAAAATTCTAAATTTTGGGTTATGATCAGAAAAGGAATAGATGGGAAGTTGGTAAAAATGTTCCGGTGACTGCTGACCACTAGGGATTCCCCTTTCTTTGATGTGATTTCCTCTCATTTCCTTGTGTGGCTTTTGGACAGGAAGTGAAGGTACATCTCCTCAATGGGACACAGAAGGCAAAAAATAGCTGACGAGTTATAACCCTCCCTTACTCTATCCAAAACTAAAAAAAGTTTTGGCTTCAGTTCAGTTAATATTTAATATCTCACTTTCACTGTCATAGAATATCAACCTATAAATTAAGAAACTACAACACCAGAAACAAAAATGTAAAAGATAATCAACCAATGTTGCATTATTTGTCCTTTACATGTTTCCTGTTATGCTTGGTTACGTGCAAAGGTTTCCCTGAGCAGAGCTCAGTTATATAAGAAAACTGAACTGCATATTGGATTTGCTTGTTTTTGGTGATAAAATCCAATGAATGGGAACTGATAACTTTCAGAAGCTCCTATATTATTGCATAGACTGGGAATGTGCTGACTATCAGTCATTGTATTTGAAAGAACTATTTTTTCAGTGCTACCAGATTTGATTTTAAATTGTTTGATTAGTCTAAAGCAGTGTTTCCCAAACTTTGCACGGTTGTAAACTACTATCAGAACCTAAGCAGTGTCACTTTCTTGCCTTTATTAAAAAATGATGTATTGTGTGAAATGCAGTATCCAAAAACCAGATTTCCATTTACTGTGGTCAAATTACTATATATTACTAATATACAGCCATATTCTCTGATTGTTGAATGGGCTTTGAATATTGGCAGGCTTACCTGTGCACAGACACCAGGGAAGGGTGGAATATACAGTCTAGATCTTGGGTCTCAACTAGTGGGTCGGGACCCAAAAATGGGTCGCGGCCCCATGTTCAGTGGGTCGCCGCATGCCTTCCACTTTTCTAGGTGAGAGGCCTCTGCCTCACCCTAGCGCAGCACTGTCAGTTCTCGTGCCGAACAGCCATTCGAAATGGGGTGGGCTGGGGGTATGGCCGCAAGGGAGCTCCATCCATACGTGCATTGCTTACAACTCTCTTGCGTGTCCTGTGCTTTAGATTTGTTCATCGGTAAATTTGTGTAACCACCTGAATCAAACCTAACTGGACATGGATAAATAGGGGTATTCCTAGTACTACAGTATACGTGCACCAGTGGAGTCTTGTATGAATACACCAATAAACGTCACCATTTGATAGCGAAGTGTATATACCACCATACAACAAATGTCGGTGATTGTGACATATTTATATACATATCAAGAACATGTACGCAAATCTGTTGCACACATGCGCCAGAATCAGCACACATTACTTCTTGAGTATTTTCTGCTGATTCGGTTGCATCTTTGCTAGGACACAGTATGCATCCTAGCAACCAATGATGTTGTACAGCCAACAGTGTCCTAGCAACCAGTGACGCTTAGCCACACAGAGTCACTGGTTGCTAGGATGCAGGCCTGGCTTCCAGCCTGTTTCCTAGTAACCAATAACACTGTGCGGCCTAGCAACTGACCAAGCAACTAATGACACTCCGCAACACTGCACCATTGGTTGCTAGGATGCTACTGGTCTAGAACAACTTTTCTCGATCACAGTGCCATGGCGTGCGGGGAACTCTGATGTGAAAGTGGTGGACTCTGATATGAAGGAGGGGCATCTGATGTTATAGGGGGGCTCCTGATGTGAAGGGGGGCTACTAATGTGACTCTAATGTGTAGAGGGGGCCCTCCCAACCCTATTGTACTGAAACTGTATTGTATTGTAACTGTACTGTCTCCTACATTTTGTAAAGCGCTGCGCAAATTGTTGGTGCTATATAAATCCTGTATTATATAATAATCTTGATTTGAAGGGGGCACTTGGAGGTGAAGGGGAAAACCCACTTTGATGTGTGTTCTTTTATGGAGTCCCCCCTAAAATCCATGATACTATAGACTGGGGATCAAAATTAGCATATTTTTTAAGGGCCGTGACTAAAAAAAAAGCTGAGAAATGCTGGCCTGGAAACTCATCATACATTGAGGAAACTGAGCTGGAAAATCGAACAAGGGGTGGAATGATGTGTACATGAGCTGAGACCAAGACTCACCAAGATTAAATCGGTCGTATTTACCACCAGTTTCCTTATCTCCAAAACAGTGGCATTTCTTTGTGAATTTGTCTCAACCATGGCAACATAATGTAAAAGTGTCACTACCTGGATTTGTCACACATGTCAGTAGTAGCATTAGAACTCGTGCACTACATTTTTGACTCTTCCACAAGACTTTCTAAGATAGCATAACAATGTCGCAAATGCTATTCTGAATAACCCTCGTTATCTGTCTGCATGTAAGTTAATATTCTGTGTGCATTTTACCTGTACATGGTAATCCATACTTATATATTTTCTTGTATTTGTAAGTGTGCATGGTATGTTCTTTTGTGTGAGTTTGAGTGCTGAGAGATTAGAGAAAAGAAAAGACATTAATCACACAGAACTCAGTATTTGCTATCCACCACCTGCTTCTTTCTATAACCAGTCATCTTCCTTTTGTGTCAGTTTACTCTTTATGTTTTGTCAGCAGCCTATCAAAGAATACTGTAGTACGTTATGTGTTTTTAAAGAGTCTAGTAAAATAACAAACATTAGCACAATAGCAGTGTCAGATGTCACAGGCCAGTGAGAAGTCCTTCGAGGGGTTTGCCATAACTACACTACACTGCTAACTGATCTGTTGGGTAGTTTTACAGAAGAAGTTGTATACCTGATTTGTAGATCCTTGTGTTATTTTGTGTCATTATTCTTATTATTACACAGGAATTATATAGGGTCACTTTACAAGCAGTGCTTTACAATATAAGGATGACATTACAGTTACAACACAAGTCAAAACAAGATGGTTAGGAGGGCCCTGCTCGTGGGAGCTTACAATCTAAAATCTGTATAATTTAATAATACCAGAAAGCAAAGTCAAAAACAATTTATGTGACTCAATGAGTCCTTATCTGCAGAAATGTTATACTGGACAGCTAAGATGATACATGGAGAAGTAAGAAGAGATTCCATAATTAGCTCACGCACCCATGATATTCATATTGAACGGCCACATATTCATCGAATCCAGACATTCGTCTTGAAGGGCCACATATGTATTGGATCCAGATATTCATCTTAAATAGCCACATATTTATTTAATCCAGACATTCGTCTTTAATGTCCACATACTGTATGTATTGGATCCAAATATTCATCTTAAATGGCCACATATTTATTGGATCTATACATTCATCTTACATGGCCACATCTTTTTTTAAGTTTGGATATTCATTCTTATTATTACACAGGAATGATATATAATCATATAATGGACAGCTAAGATGATACATGGAGTTGTAAGAAGAGATTCCATAATTAGCATACACACCCATGATATTCATCTTGAATGGCCACATATTTATTGAATCCAGACATTTATCTTGACTGGCCACATATGTATTGGATCCATTCATTCATCTTGAAGCGCTACATATCTATTGGATCCAGACATTTACCTTGAATGGCCACATATTTATTGGATCCAGACATTCACCTTGAATGGCCACATATTTATTGAATCCAGACATTCACCTTGAAGGGCTAAATATTTATTGGATCCAGACATTCACCTTGAATGGCCACATATTTATTGAATCCAGGCATTCGTCTTTAATGGCCACATATGTATTGGATCCGGATATTCATCTTAAACGGCCACATATTTATTGGCTGTAGACATTCATCTTGCATGGCCACGTATTTATTGGATTTAGACATCCATCTTACATGGCCACGTATTTATTAAGTTCGGACATTCATCTTGAATGGCCACATATTCATTGGATCCAGATATTTATCTTAAATGGCCACATATTTATTGGATCCAGACATTTATCTTGACTGGCCTCATATTTATTGGATCCAGACCTTCACCTTGAATGGCCACATATTTATTGGATTCAGACCTTCATCCTAAATGGCCACATATTTATTGGATGCAGACATTTATCTTGATTGACCACGTTTTTAATGAATGTGACCATGCTCAATTAAAAAAATTGGATCCAGACATTTATCTTGACTGGCCTCATATTTATTGGATCCAGACCTTCACCTTGAATGGCCACATATTTATTGGATTCAGACGTTCATCCTAAATGGCCACATATTTATTGGACGCAGACATTCATCTTGATTGACCACGTTTTTAATGAATGTGACCATGCTCAATTAAAAAAATAGCAATGTTAAGAATGTTTTGCATCTTATCTGAATGGCAGATTGTGTTAGGTATAATAAAGCAATCGGATAGTAACTGGCCTGACACAGTCATAGCATACTATCTATTTCTAAGGTCAGCCTTAGAAGTAATATTCAACTAATGGGTGATTAATGACAGATTAATGTTAAAGTTTATGTAAATACTCATTGTTTCCTAAGTTTTAGTTACATGCACTTTGTTGTAGGGAGAAGCGGCTGTTAGATGACCTTGACATGAATGGAGATGATTGGGGGGGAACTTTGAATTATTCAGTTACTCATCTCATCTCGGCAAGGAATAGACTTATACAATACACGTTCCTGCATAGAATATATTATACTCCAGCTAGATTTGCTGCCATATTTGCTGGAGGTGCCCAGCGTCATCGGCTGATTTCAAGCACATTTTGGGGGGACTACTGGTGCAACCTGACATCCTAGTTTGACTCCTTGGTTTGACGGAACGGAATGCCTCCACCAAAGTATCTAGAACAATGTTGGGAATATTATTTTATGCTCAATAATTAATTATTCTACATGTGAACCTCCCTAAGCTTACTGGGTGGAAAGGATTAGTTAACTCCTCCCTCTATCTATATAAGGCTGCTTATATCCAACAAGTATATCCAAATAACTTTTATAAAGTTTGGGGCTGTTGGCTAGTTTCTTCATATTCTATTGTATAATCTCCTTGATGTGTAATATTTTACATTTGTTTGATACTGTACCCTTTTGTTGAGTTATGAAGTGTGGTAACCCTTGCCCCAGACTCCCCTTTTTATTATTGTGTTAGACCTGAAAAATATTTTAAGAATTCCCATTGGAACAGCAGAATTGTTATTTGTCCATCTGTCTATACTTTGCAAAACCTTTGCACATACTAACCTTTGCAAAATTAATTTCAATAAAAATCATTTATAAAAAAATGTGTATGTAAATACTAACAATGAACTTCTACTATTTGCTTCCTCTTGGTCTGTTAATTATACCATTGAAAGTGTTTTGTTAAATCTGTTCAATAAGAACACCCGTTGCTCATGTCAAACATTCAGAGCCATCCTGTTTACACTTCTTTGAATTTGAAGCCATACTGTCCAAGGCTCTTACAATTACACTGTTTGGGATGTTGTCATGGAGCCATTTGGTTTAGAAACAACTGTGAATGGTAACAATTACCTAAACATGTTGCACAATGTGGTGGTGCCACAATTTGCAACCAAGGCTGACTTCACCAAACTGCTCTTTTAACTTTTTGCTTTGTCAGTATGGAGTTACCTCGACAACACCTTCCCATAGTGTTGGATTGGGCAATGTGGCAGCAATGACTGGACACCACGTTCACCTGACCTAACATTAATGGACTTCTTTCTTTGGTGTGTAGTAAAGGATAAGGTTTTTGAGAGGAAGCCCCACTTAGTGGACAAATTTAAGAAGTTCATCTTACATGCACTTTTGGACAATCAGAATTTGTGTGTTACTGTGTGTGACTTTGACAAGGGCCAAATTTTGATGGCCAGCTGACTGGGTCAGAGCAACTCCAAAACTGCAGCACGTTCTCTCTTATATTATGTTGATGGCCGGGTGCGTGTGTGTTGCTTACCTGGGGAAGAAATGGCCCAGAGGGAAACCTTGGGTCCTGCCGTTCATGTGAATGTTACTTTCACACGTACCACCTACCTAAAAATTGCAAATAGACCCCTTCATGGAAATGGTATTTCCTGATAGTAGTGGCCTCCTTCAGCAGGATAATGCGACCAAACCACACTGCAAAAATGGTTCAAGAATGGTTTGAGGAACACAACAGGGAGTTAAAGGTGTTGACTTGGCCTCCAAATTCTCCAGATCTTAATCTAATCAAGCATCTGTGGGATGTGCTGGAAAAACAAGTCCGATCCATGGAGGCCCGACCTCGCAACTTACAGGACTTAAAGAATCTACTACTGACGGCTAATTCCAAATACCACGGCATACTTTCAGAGCTCTAGTGGAGTCCATGCCTCAGGGCTGTTTCGGTGGAAAAAGGGGGATCTGCTCAATATTAGGCGGGTGGTCATAATGGTATGGCTGATCAGTGTGTGTATATTATATATAGTGAAGTGCTGCAGGGCTTCATCCCCGATCAAGTCTTTGTAAGTCAGAATGGGCGATCTACTCCCCACACACACATACACACACACCATGGTTTGTGTGATCTCTCTATATATATTAAGGTCATTGTCAGTAAGCAGCTATCTTCTCAGCTGGCATTCATATCACAGCTGCTCCTATGTGAATAGAAAAGGCTGGATGGAGGAACAAGCTCTATTTCACTCTGATATATAAGGCTTTACAAGTTTTTACTAAAGACACACATTTTAGACCTTCAATGTTGACAGTTGGCAGGAAGTGAGAGTAAATCTCTTTAATGCAGCCCTGGATAGTAGTAAAATCCAGACAGTTCTAGCCCTTCCCCACTATATCCAAAACTTAAGGCTTGGCTTGACATCCACTTTAACTAAAAAGTAATTCCATTATTTTGACATGTAATACTTTTATAAGGGATTTTCTGCTTTTGAAAGGAAAAAATGTGAAACCCCTTCCTTCATGAGTCATTTGTGAGGAGGGGGGCTTGGTATGAAGGACCTTTAGAATGCAACACTTAGCTTTCTTCGGAAAGAAAATAAAGGCAAACACAGTACTTGAAACAGAAACTCATTGTTCTTTTTTTATGGCTGGTTCCATGTCTGTGTTCATTTGAGACTGAGAAAGTCAACCAGTGCTGAGTGTTCTGCCTGAATTGGCATTCAGTTATCACAAGAGTGAGAGCAACTTCTCTCCCATCCAGGAGAAGATGTTCGTTGTTTTTTTTTTTCTTACAGTGAAATCCCCTTTACTCAGCATTGGCAAATGAGCAAAACAAAGCAATCTGGTTGTGTGGTTTTACACAATACATTCTGACTGCTGGATTATAACAAAATGCCAAGGGAAGATATATTTTTACATTTTTCACTCCTAATCCCTTTCCACCCAAAACCCTTGGATGGGTTATTTGCAGGTTAATATTCAAAACCAGTAACAACATGATTTATTGAACCATAGTTACATACCTGTGGTGTGAATCAGTCATTTGTAAAACTCTGGCTTTGCAGATATTATTTTGAATAAAGTGATGAACCAGTCACCCAGTTCATAGAGAGGACAAGGCTCATAAAAGATTTTACAAAAAATCCACAAAAATTATGTGACTTCTTGTCCTTCACGCTTTAAAATAACCTTATATTTAAAAGCTCTGAAGAAGTACCTTTGAACATACTGATTCCTGGCTCCAGTTCCAAACTGCCTTTGTGTGTTTCTCTCATGTTTATGTCAGTTCCACCAGGTGCTCCCATTTCCTAACACTAGATAGATATATATCAGTTGATTAATTGGCTTCCACATAAATTGGCTCCAAAGTGTTCTTTTGCTTCTGACCGTAGGCATACTAGATTGTCAGTTCCACTGTGGGAGTAACTGACATAACTGGTTCTCTGTAATGCTGGCATAAAACAGCATATACTGTAAATGTACAACACACGTGCAAGAACAGATTATATTTCTCAGTTGATCACAATTTTTTAAAAGTAATTTTTTACTCAAATGACATACTAGAAAGTTTCTGACTGACGCCATGTAATACATTTGTGTTGTCCTGACATGCTCATTACCAGTCATTTGTGACCCTTGCAGTAAAGATTATTATAACTGATTATCACATTTTTTTGTGGGACAGAGGAGAATTTAGCATATGTTTAGTCCTGTATAAATAAAGTGGAATATAACTACCATATGTAATTTTTTCCATGCCTTTACTTGAACAAGAAAGTATAATGTATTCTGCACCGATCACTATCACATGCAAGTAAAGGCATATGGAAAGGCAATGCTTGCAAGTTGAGAGAGTAGCCTGATGTTAGGGGCATCACTCCAGCTCTTGTCTTTCTTTTATAACTCTTCGGAGAGAAAAATATTAAGAAAATTACATTTCAGTAATATATAGGGGAGTCAGATTTGTGGTCATGGAGGTTAGAACAATAATATAGGTCTTCAGGGATTCATCACTGTAAATTGAGTACTGATCATGTCAGTCATTTCATATCTGAATAATTTAATGTTATCCTGCACTTTATACAAGCTGATGATTTGGGTGCAGTGACAACACCATCTATGCAATGTCAAACTCTGCACTCCATTTTTGTTAGAGTGAATGGTATTTTAGTGAATAATCTGCCAGTTCAGAGTAGAAACCTCAATGGTTTTGGGCCATCCAGTATCTGATGTGGTCTGTAGCACCAACTTTTTTTAGTCTATCTCCACCTTAATAAAGGGGGCCTGCGTGACCCCAACTCATGGTGTTTCTCATTTGTAATGGCTGATGTGGTTGTTTGTTAAAACACCATTCACACTAATAAATGGAGTCATGGCTATTTCTTCTCATTATTTGAGATTTGTACTATTAAAATGTGTAGCATATTAAATGTGTTCATCCAAGAAAAGTCTCACTTAATATTGCCTCCATATGAATCCAAACTTTATATAAATCCATGTAACGGCATACACCTTGCAAAGCTCCCCATAGCAAGGGAGTTTCTCTCGCTATGGGGAGCTTTACAAGGTGTATGCCGTTACATGGACTTAAATAAAATTTGGATTCATATGAAGGCAATATTGAGTGCGGCTTGTCTTGGATGAATGACATACAAGCAGAACCGAGCCTTCTCTTGCCAGCACCAGGAGGATCCTCAGTATATGAATCTGACTGCAAAATGTGACCGGTCAGTGTTGTGTTTTTTTTTTATATTAGATGTGTTACTTTAGATTTTAGGTTATGTCATCTTAGTTCCAGAAATCTATACAATGGTGTGACAAAATGCATCCTTATGTTTCTGTAACTGCAAACACAAATCTTGGACACAATAACAGAGGCTGAGTACTAAATAAAAGGTTATTAAGAGTAAAGAAGGCGCCTTTCCTAATCCAAATGGATTTATGAGACATATAATGTAGGTGCTACTTTGGTGTCATAGATCAAGGCCTCTTGTTAGTCTGAGTCATCCTACAGTTAATATAAAAGAAGAATACAGGAAGACAGTGTTAGAATTTCAATCAAACACTCATTTGGAATTGTATCCTTATATAAGATAAAGGATGTAATTTGTACATTGCACCTGGTCTGAACCTCAGCTCCTCCAAACCCAGAAGGAGCTCCCCCTGAACACAGAAGGAAGCTCCTTCCATGCCGCCCAATCAGCTGTAAGTGTGGAATTCCCCCGACCCATAGCTTGACATAAGCAAAAGTGCAGGATGCAGTGATATCATTGACCTTTTATAGCTACGTGCCTATTTTTGGTAAATAAAATGTATCTTATATGACTGTGGTCATATAATAACAATTATTTCATTACAAGCACCCTTCCCCTTTGCTTACTTGCGCCTAAGGAGTGGGGATTGTCTGGCCCGCAGCTGATTGGGTGGCACTTCCTTGTTCAGAGGAGCTCAGGTTCGGACCTGGTTCCAGCAAACTGTGGCTGCCGGACAGCCACGTGAGAGATGTTCCCCTCTCCTGGCTGGTAAGCTTTGTTTATATTGGACTGTGCTGATAATAGAGCTGTATATTAATTGTAGAAAAGAAAATACCTTTTTTTCTATAATTAGTTTCTGCTGTTCAATAAAAAAGGCGATGTTTGAAATCTGCTATGCCCTTTCTGCGTGTTGTGATGCAGAATCCCCTAAATATCATGCCCAGGATTAGTTCAGATTAAGATTATTAGTAGTGATGAGCCTGGGCTTGGTGTGAACACAGTTCGCCTGTGTTTGCCGCTGCTGCAACTGCTGCCACTGAGTATGCCAGGAGGGGGGAGTAGCGGTTAAAGTTTTGAGTGGGCTTGGGCGAGCTCAGGTGACCTGGGTTCACACCAAAAAAACAGAAAAAAGCTTCCAGGCACACTCACCAGCCAGCATGCAAAAAAACCTGTCTAACCACTAAGGTTAAAAGCAGAAGTTTAGATACACGTCTTCTGCAGAAAATGTGAAAGCCGCAGAGCCACATCAAGGCACCTTCATATAGTGCGGTCCTAACTCTAAACTATGAGAGTCTCCATCTTGGAGCACATGGGGCAAAAGATTAAATTGGGTGCAGGTTTGTCAGGAGGAAGCCCAACCTCCCTTAAAGGCACAGGTACGCACAAGGGACCCCGCACATCACAACGGCAGCTGAGGCCCCCATGCATCACTGCACCAAATCAGTCAAGCAAAACAAATGACAAACGCACTCATCAATTCTCAGCTGCCGTTGTGATGTGCGGGGTCCCTGGTGTGTACCTGTGCCTTTAAGGGAGGTTGGGCTTCCTCCTGACAAACCTGCACCCAATTTAATCTTTTGCCCCATGTGCTCCAAGATGGAGACTCTCATATTTTAGAGTTAGGACCGCACTATATGGAGGTGCCTTTGCGTGGCTGTGCGGCTTTCACATTTTCTGCAGAAGACGTGTATCTAAACTTCTGCTTTTAACCTTAGTGGTTAGATAGGTTTTTTTGCATGCTGGCCGGCGAGTGTGCCTGGAAACTTTTTTCTGTTTAAAGGTGCCCATACACTGCACGATTCTCGTACGAGAATCGCGGGAAATCCCGCGATCGTACAATCGTGCAGTGTATGGAAGGCGTGCAACCGTTTCTACTGTACGGTCGCACGTCTTCCATCAAACAAGCAGGCTGGAAAACCCGCCGGGAATCGTACGATTCTCGGCGAGTTAGTGGCCTGCTTGTTCAACAACTGCCGAACGGGCCGGTGTGCGCACGCGTACACTGCCCGTTTGCAGTCATCGGAAGCCTGCCCCTCATTGCAGTCATCACAAGCGCGCCCCTCAGGGGGGCGGGCTTGCGATGATCGCAAGTACGATCTGCCTGTCCAAGATGGGCAGATCGTAAGTTTTTTTAAGTACTTTACAACCCTCGCAAGCCAAAAGTCTTGCGAGGGTTGTAAAGTGTATGGGCACCTTTACTGTTTGAAGCCCTTCCGTGTGCACCTTGCTGTAAAGCTGGTAACGAATTGATGAGTGCGTTTGTCATTTGTTTTGCGTGACTGGGTTCACACCAAGTCCACGTCCATCTCTAATCACCAGATTTCATATATGCCACCAGTTTACTAAAAAACACTCGCCTAGAGATAAACATTGTATCAAACAATTAATCTAGTCTAGTGAGAGAACGTAAACCACTTCAGAAGGTTATTTTAGTGTAGTTACAGTAGGAAGAATCTGAGGGGGAGCTGGCTGAAGCCCCTGTTACCGAATCGGGGAGCGTGATGGAGCAGATTTTACCTTATTACAGAAAACCTTATTATTACCACTATGATGACAGGTCTGCTGATCTGTGATATATGTGTATTAAGTAAATAGATTCAACACTATTTGTAGTATGATTAGCAAATACATCCTTTGGCTCAGCTGACTAATATAATATGTTCACTCATTTGCATGCAACTCACAAATACCAAGTACAAGACAGAGCAATAATCACGTAAATATTCTCTTGATGTCCATGTCACTGTAACTTTTTTTTTTGCATCATCGGCAAACTACTTTGAAATGTCACTTTTATTTTAGCAGATTAAAAACATATTTGACACATTCATGTTACAATTTAAAAGTTAAAGTGACACTAACTTCAGGAGATCCTCAAATCATCTGGGTGGCTACTTTTGTTCCCCATGGTCCCTGTGTGTGTTTTAAAGTAGCCACCACTCCAAGCTCATTCCTGTGATGGACTACAACCTCACATTTAGTTTACTAAGTTGTATTGAGGTTACATGGGAAACAAAAGTAGACAATGCACTTGAATGCATTTTTAAGGTTTAACTCCTGAATTTAGTGTCACTTTAAGTTTTAACCATGAAACCTAATGACTGAATTGGCAGTAAATACCATACTGACAGGTTGAAGAAAATGGTATGCATTTCTTATATTTTTTAAAGACAAACTCTACAAAATCAAAGCTGTTTTGTATCCATTAAAAAAACAAAATTGTATGTATACCCAAAACATTCTTTGTTTTTGATACAGTAGGGAAAGATTAAAATCCCTGTCAAGTTTTTATTGCTGTCTTTGTCTATATTAAATAGATTCACCCCCGGTGACCATTGTCACCAAGACAGAAAGTTATGGCAAAGTTATGTCACCAGAACACGAGGTGAGAGGTAAAGGTTATTCTTCCAATGGGGAAACATGTTCTGGTGACAACTGCCTAAGAGGGAAATTCTCTATTTAAGCAATGCGGTACACCACAACACGCAGTAGTATGTTATGTGTTGCAGTGCACTGCAGGTGTGTTAGGAAAGTGTGATGGGGTTCCATACAGAATGAAGGGCACCACATTACACCAATGTGAAAAATGTGCATTGACACACATTACTGCAAGTGCGAATCCAGTCTTAAAGCACAGCAATGTGCATAACATGCATTGATGCACGTTATTGCAAATGTGAATCCATTCTTACAGACATTGGAGGCTGCATATTCAGTTCACATCAGCATAAGGCAGCCCATTCAAATTTGATTTGAATGGGTTGCCTAATATACCAAAACACACAAAAAAGGTGCATGCAATATTGTCACCACACCAATGCACATAACATGACCTGCTGTACTTTACCACAAACCAAAGTTTAAATCCAGCCCTACAGACTATGGAGGCTGCATGTCATATGCTTAGAAAAGCAGACTACACCAAAAGAAGTCAGGACACTTATAGCACCTATAGTGTGGAGTACTTTTGTGACAGTCTGTATTAAGTTCTTCTTTGCCATCAATCATATCATTAATTTTCCTGTTGCATATTCATGTTGTCTCCTGTCCTCTGCTCCTTTACTTAGTCCAACACCATGCTGAAACTTGTGTCTGCATGGTTGTCCGAAAAGACTTTGTTATGCTGACTCATATCTGTTAACAGAACCTGTCCTGCTGGTTCATCTACACTACAGTATATACTTGGAGCAATGCTGCAGGCACTTGCAAAATACCTATATTTACAGTGTGGAATAGTTTTATTTCCCACGTCAATATTGCTGAGCAATTTATAAATGTGATAAAGATAACAGTCTATTTTATTTTCAGACACCAGCTGTCTTTCTTAAAAGCTTGTATGGCTTGCTATGACTTCTATTGATGTGTCTTACAGATTAGGTACTTTTTAAAATTAGAATAATATATTGTAAAAGTAAAATAATGCTGTACTTGTGACTTTAACCATTTGAGCTTGTGCACCTATAAACCTTTTAGATGTGCATGCGTATGAGTATTTTACAATACTCAGCTGCAAGAACTGTAGATCAGCTAATCCCTCTTTATTACTTATTATTTGTCTTTTACTCTGCTGAACCTTTCAGATAGCTGGGTGTGGTGCAATAATTCAACTCTCAAAAAAGCATAGTAACACAATAAATTGACTTAGCTTGGATTAAAGGTATACAGTATTACAGGTGCTAAACTGGATAAATACAGCATCATCCCAATCCAGAGAGTTCCAGAGAGACCATAACTTTGAAGGTCCTGGAAGTGATAGTCTTTTTTTCCAGGCACTCTGTTGAAGCCCTAGAATCTAGGGCCTAGATAAACTCAAACTTGTCTTTATATACCCTTCTTATAGAAGGGCCTGTGTCTTGTTAGAAACCTGCTTCAACCAATTAGACTATATAATAGTTTTTTTAGCAGGACAAGCGCCCATATAATTTAAGGTGATAAGTAGGTGATGTTATGTCATAGCTAACAGTGTATGTGTACAACACACACATAAACAAATATCGTATATACAACATTATATATATATATATATATACACACACTATATTGCCAGGTGTTCCGTGAAATTTCCTTGCTACTAAATATTCCACGGTCAGCTGTTAGTGGTATTATAACAAAGTGGAAGCAACTGGGAACAACAGCAACTCAGCCAAGAAGTGGTAGGCCACGTAAAATGACAGAGCAGGGTCAGCACATGCTGAAGCGCACAGTGCGTAGAAGTCGCCAACTTTCTGCAGAGTCAATAGCTACAGACCTTCAAACTTCATGTGGCCTTCAGATTGGCACAACAACAGTGCGTAGAGAGCTTCATGGAATGTGTTTCAATGGCCAAGCAGCTGCATCCAAGCCTTACATCACCAAGTGCAATGCAAATCGTCGGATGCAGTGGTGTAAAGCACGCCACCACTGGACTGTAAAGAAGTGGAGACGTGTTCTCTGGAGTGATGAATCACGCTTCTCTGTCTGGCAATCCGATGGACATGTCTGGGTTTGGCTTTTGCCAGGAGAACAGTACTTGCCTGACTACATTGCGCCAAGTGTAAAGTTTGCTGGAGGGGGATTATGGTGTGGGGTAGTTTTTCAGGGGTTGGGCTTGGCCCCTTATTTCCAATGAAGAGAATTCTTAAGGCATCAGTATACCAAGACATTTTGGACAATTTCATGCTCCCAACTTTGTGGGAACAGTTTGGGGATGGCCCCTTCCTGTTCCAACATGACTGCGCACCAGTGCACAAAGCAAGGACCATAAGACATGGATGAGTGCGTTTGGGGTGGAGGAATTTGACTGGCCTGCACAGAGTCCTGACCTCAACCCGATAGAACACCTTTGGGATCAATTAGAGCGAAGACTGCGAGCCAGGCCTTCTTGTCCAACATCAGTACCTGTCCTCACAAATACGCTTCTGGAAGAATGGTCAAACATTCCCACAGACACACTCCTAAACCTTGTGGACGAGTTGAAGCTGTTATAGCAGCAAAGGGTGGACCAACTCAATATTGAACCCCTACGGACTAAGACTGGGATGCCATTAAAGTTCATGTGCGTGTAAAGGCAGGCGTCCCAATACTTTTGGTAATGTAGTATATATATATATATTTATTTATTTTGAAATTAGCTCACCATAATCCAGCCAAAGCACAAATTAAAAGTTATTAAGACTTATTCAGCAGTGCAACCATGTAGGTGCAATCAGCTAATAGAAAAGATTGTCAAGTATGCATTCTTTTATTTCAAATAAAATTAGCACTAGTATTGCTGCTGAACTTTTTACATTTATTAATACAATTGCTATTATATTTTTTCTAAATTCTAAAACTTTGGTTATTTTCGCTGCCCTGCATCAAAGTCACCCCACTATAGAAGATCAATGTGACAACTCTGTTTACTAAATACAAGGCTATGCAGGTCCGTCTCACATTCCTTTTGGCAGTATCAAAACAGTTACAATGATGGTTTGCTTCAGATTATTTGCTCTGCATATCCTTCCGAACCTATATAAAACTTATCTAGCTATTGACAACTCCACTTTGATCTGACAGTGTGAAGATGTTACATAGTGGTCAGCCATGCTTGCACGACCAAGCCCCCTGAACCATCTTTCTCATTAAAATCTTAACGAAGGGGGCATTGGGTAGTACTGCAGGAGCTGGCCTGTCTTGGGGACAACAGGAGTGATGGGCTGGGAAAACCCATACTGGGCACCACCAGGCAGGCATCGCCAGGGTTATAGAAGAGCTTACAGATATATAGATGCTGTAAGTGGCTAGATCACTCTAATGTCTATAGCCACCTTCATGATCCAGGCCGGAGCTCTAGGGGCAAGTCGATATGAGGGAAAGTTGACTAGCACAGGAGTTTCCCAGTTCCTTCTACCTCAAAACATGAAAGTTTGCCCAATGTGAACTTTCATTTCTGTAGAAAGATCTTTTGTTGGAATTGTGGCCGGGTTGTGCATGCATTGCGAGCTTCATGAAGTTCATGTCATTTGCTGATGGCTTGTTTTGCTTACTAAGTGATGACTTCTTGTGCAGAATAAAAATTCCACAGAGTGATTTTTCAAAATACTTTGATATCATTTTGTCATATTTAGGAAATATATGTTGCATAAGTATGACTAACTACAATTGCAGAAATTATCGTCTAGTCATATCTATTACAAAACATGAATTCTCATTTTACAAATAGCAGTTAACAGCGGATCATTGCGGTGTGTTTCACCAGCTTCAGCTCTCATATATTCATTAAAGCCCAGGAAATAAAAGTTTTCCCTTCCAGTGGGGCTAACTCCAACATGCAAAGGTTAAAGGAGAACTGTGAGGTGAGTGAAAATCACTCATCCTCATAGTTCGAGCCGACCTGTGACAATGAAACTGTGACACGTCGTCTCAATAGATCGGGAAGTGAGCGAACACATACCGTCGCTCGCTCACTTCTCGGTCATCTCCCTGCAGAGAGCCATGACTGTCAGTCACCGCTTCCCGCAGGGATTCCCCCGCTCCCCTCTATGATCCTCCAGTGCTGACTGGAGGAACGGATGGGGGAATACAGCTGGCTCAGCGGGTACAGCTGTCACTTACGCAGCTGGGTGGATCTCGACAGTAATGTCCGGATCCGTCTCGGCTGCGGCGGTCTCAGTATACCGCGAGCTGTAGCTCGTGATATACTGAGCTTTGGGTCAAGGGAGGAGGTTAGTACATGTCCTCCCGTGACCCTTAGGAGAACTATGGGGAAAAACACTTACCCCATAGTTCTCTTTTAACTGTTCTTTTATACCTATGAATAGCAAAAAGCTGTTTTACTTACCAGATCCCTGCTCCCGCTGACTCCCTCCAGTCTTGTAGACTGGTCCCCGCATCCTCTTCTCCCCTTCACTCCGGTGGGGTCTAAGGAAAACACATACCACCAAGTACAAAGCAGGCTCCTGTCCCCTAGGCATAAACAAGCACTGAAGCCTTGCAGTGCAGGAGTAGCCCCACTGCAAGGGAAAACTTTCATTTTCCCTGGAGTTGCACTTTAAATAACACATCAATAAATACCCCCCCCCAGCTTTCGTATTAGACAATTCTGCTTTCACAATTTAGAATGCATTAACTGGCAGTTTGCACATTTATTGTTTCTCAGTCCTGCTTTTTTTAATCGGTTGAAATGGAGTTCATAAAGCTTTCAGTGCTCATTAACACATTCACTCTGACTTGAAAAGTACTTTACTGAGATCACCAAATGAATTTCAGTGTGATTATTTGTCTCAAGAAACAAGTTAAATGTGACAGCAGTCACATTTCGGTGAGTCACAGCCCACTTTCTCAAGGCCTTGTATTGTATTGTTTGCCAGGAACAAATATATTGGTAAACAAGGCAAAAGTGCTGTCAAATTGATACCTATCAATTGCTCACAAAATACATTTGCCATATAAACCCTGAGACTAAACAGGTGTTATAATAGATGTACACTGGTAAGCAGATCACATTGGGTTTGCTCAGTTCTTGGGTTCCTGGTATCCAGCTTGCTGCTTGTGACACTGGTCAGGCACTACTGTAGGTGTATTGGTTTGATCTTCAAGGCCTCTTATGTACTCTTTCTGTCTGCTGTCTTGTGAGTAAAAACACTATAGTTATCATTGTGTCTCACTGTCATACCTCTTAACTCTAAAATGACATGCAAACATTTTTTTTACGGCTTATTTGATTTTGCATTGCCATTCCCCAGAAGAAAGAGCATTAGCATTCCCAAAACGTGTGGTGTTCTCATCAGCTGCTCCAACAGCTGTTTGAAACCTACTCCCTCTTTCCCCCAAATGTGCAGCCTAGGCTGATAAACAGTGCTTTTTCTAATATACAAATGTTGATTTTTTTGGAAAAATTGTTAGCTAAGCCCTCACTTGAAAGCACTCCCTGTGAATACTGATTTATTCTGAGAACTTCACCTGGCTTCAGCTTGTTCTATACTGCGTAAGAGGCAAGATGGAAGTGCCCAATGGGGTTATAACTAGGTTTCAGAATAGGCTGAAGCAGCCTTTTTTCACTGATACGATGATGCCTATAACCTGAATAGTTTGTTTGGCAGTGGTTCATGTAAACACTACCAATGGAAAGATCCTCTATGATTAAGCTTGTGTAGGGAAACCATGTTAGAGGCTAGCAGCTACTGTATATGGCGGGATACAGCTGAAGATCTATCTATTAATCTAGAGGCCGTTCGGAGGTACCCGTGCAGTAAATTTCCTGTTGGTTAATGGAAAGAGTTACCTTAATATCAGTTATTGTTTTGTGGATTATAGTAAAAAGTCCTAGGGTTCAGTTTGAGTGTGTTCTTCAATGACATGAAAGGTAGTCACTCAGTTTACATATAGTTGGGATCTCTGGAGATAATCAGAGATTGACAGAAGAAATTTACAGAATTTTGACTAGCTACAAAAGTTTTATAATGAAATTCGTTTGATTCCAAGACGTTTCAGAGTAGAAGAGGAATGTAAGCACATACTGAACACGCTGCTCATCCAGATATGATAGCTATAAATTAAACTGTGATATTTGTACTCTGACTTTTACCTTAAAGGGAGAAACACATTTTGAGTCATAACATATTTTGTGTGAAAGTATTTTTTTATTTTTCCGTTGCTTACTCTTATATAATTTTTTATGGGTAAACAACACGATTTAACAGCCTTTGAACGTGGGATGATTGTTGGCGCTCGGAGCCATGGAGCGAGTATCAGCAAAACAGCAGAATTTGTTAAATGTTCAAGAGCAGCTGTTGTTAAAGTGTTTAAAGACTGGACTGTCAGCCGAAAATCTGGGTCTGAACGTGCGAATTGTGACCGTCAGCGACTAGTCAATGTTAGGGCAGAACGGAGAGTGGCAAGACTGGTACAAGACAACAGAAGGGCAACAATGCAGTGTCAGATTCCTCGCATCACCTTTCAACATCTCGTGGAGTCACGAGGCGGCCCAACGAAGTCATCTCGTGGAGTCATCTCGTGGCCCAACAAAGTAGTGATGGGGTGGTAGCCATAACTTCTATATTAGTTTTGCATAGTGCAAGGGAGGGTTATAAATCCATCAGTGTTTTTTTATTTTTGCCATCTGTGTCCCATTGGGAAGATTTCCCTTCACTTCCTGTCCAATAGCCACAACAGGAAGAAATCCCCTCAAAGTGAGGAAAATCCCTGGTGTTTAGCAGGTCCAACAGAACTAGTGTCCCTATTGGAAGGTTTTCCATCTATTCCTGTTCTGATGAAAACCCAAAATTTGGGATTTTCTGGTCATCAGGTCAAATAATGATCACCAGGATAAAGAGAGAGGATGAATCTACCTAACAAGGACACAGACAGCAATAAAAGCCTGACAGGTCTCCTAATCCCTCGACTCTATCCAAAACTAAAAAAGGTTTTGGCTTCAGGTACACTGCAACCATTCCTGTGCTCCAGTCTGATAACAAACAGCCTGAGAATTCTTATGCTAGATTCCACTTTCTGAAAGTTGAAGTTTACTCGGAACTATGCAAATTTGCCTTGATCCCATGTGACAGTGTTCGGATCTTGTGACTGGCTGCTTAGACACTGCATTGTGGGAATCAATAGCTGTAGCTCAGGGATGGGTAACTCCAGCCCTCCAGCTGTGCTTTAACTACAGATCCCATATTCCCTCTGTCTCTGGGAGTCATGCCTGTAACTATCAGTCTTGCAATGCCTCATAGGACTTGTAGTTCCAGAACAGCTAGAAGGCCAGAGTTTCCCACCTCTGATGTAGCTTAAGGTTTGGGGAGGGCAGATCAGGGAACCAGAAGCGAACATTCTGCTTATGGTGCTGTTTCTATGTCTAATACTAGCACATTCAAGTCACCTAATGTGCAGTTTTGTATTCCTTCCCCTTTAACCATAGATAGCTAACTCAATACAAAGTCCAAATCCCATTCGCACTGCCACGGTCTCAAAACCACAAGGTATATGTGGTGCCCAGGTGACCACACGGATGGTGCCGTGCAAAACACTAATAGTAAATAAAAGTAATTCACCGGCACACACTTGAAGGGTTTTTAAAGTATTGATATGTTTATTCAATACCCAACGTCACATACTGTCATACGGTGCTAACGTTTCGGGTCCGCACAGGGATCCTTCATCAGAGCGACAGTGACACCTAAATTTCTAATATAACAAAGTAACAGGGAGTGCTATAAAGAATTTAGTCTGTTTCCTAAATCCTGCGTTGCTTTTGCATAGATCATACGTGTCTGTCGGCTGCACTTACAAATATAACTCACTAGGTGGCATTGCTGGATTGCTGGATATTGTCACATAAACTACTGCTTAGATTTTGGCACAGGTTTTGCAGGATAATATAACATGATACATTGAGGGGAAGGGAATTAATACAAATGTCAAAAACAAACTTTGTTTTATCTAGAGCTCAGCCAATCAGTCTTAGATTTTCATTTCTTAAGCTGTGTGGAAAAGAAATGGAACATAGAAGCTGATTGGTTGCTATAGACAACAGCACCAGTTGAGATATAACTTGTCTCAGACACTTTTTATGAATTCACCCCAATCAGACTATTCATTAAAAGTCTTATTATAAAGCGAATGTCACCCTATGGGGCCGCGCGGAAATTGCTGTGTGCACCAGAACACGATCGGCGTCCCGGGTGTCGTGCAGTGTAGTGCAGGTGTGAACCTAGCCTAAGTCCCTGTTAACATCTTCGTGTTCTGTGAATGCATGCCAAATCTGCGTAACAACAAGTGTGCATCTATGTACGTTGAGGCAGCGTACATAGATGCATATTTACATGGCATCTCAAATGCGTACAGGAAAATGTCAGTTTTTTTTCCTGCGCATTAAACGCATGGTGAAAAAAACATGGTACGCTTATAGCAGAATCTGCTGCATGAGCTAATTTCTTGAGTTTGCGATGCGTGGCAAACATAGGGAAAAACTAGTTTTGGTATATAGAGAAAATAGAGTATATTTTACTGTAAGGTAGATACAGCTAGGAGATAGTGATTTGGGAAAACATAAAAGTTGTTTATACTATTTATTATTTATTAAAGGTATTTATATAGCGCCGACAATTTACACAGTGCTTTATACAGTACACATGCACATCAGTCCCTGCACCCTAGGAGCTTACAATCTAAAGTCCTTATCTCACATGCACACATACAGGGCCAGTTTAGACCGGAGCCAATTAACCTTCCAGCATTTATATTTATTTATGGTTATTTATATTGTTTATGTTCCCAGATAATGTCTCCTGTGTTTAAATAACCTTAACACGGGAGTGCCAGTATGAATGTAGCCTAAGGCAGGCCATACACTGTTAGAATTTTGGCAGATTTCACAAGAATTGACCAAAACTCTTACAGTGGGTGGCCTTGCCAGGTCAACAAAATTCGATTACTAAAGGGGATGGACTGATCAGCTGCGGTCACTGTTCATGTACATCGGCGGGTGCCAGCAGTCAGAATACAATAGCTGCAGAGGGAGATGTGTCCATTTACACTGCTTACCGTGGATGGAGGGTTTTGTTTTTTTTGTTTTTTTTTAATCAAAATCTTTCAACCCAGGTTGGGGTCAATATGGCTACCCACGGCTCCAATTTTGGACACTTCCTGAGAATCAGCCAAAGTTTGAGCCTTGGATGGCCCTGTCGAAAGAAAAATCTAAGTGCAGATGTACTTGTAATTAATTATTTATTGTGAGGCTCTATTTGTACTTTAATACATGTTTTATTTTTTTAATGCAAGCAAGTACCCAAATTTAAATAGAAATTTGCCTCTTGCAGTCCACTGTACTGGCTTTACAGTAGCGCTCATACCAAGGAAGGAAGAAGCAGCACAAGGAACCGTTTAGGGGTGCTGCAGTGTAAAGAACCATGCTCATAGGAGGAGAGAGCAAAATGACAAAAATATGCTCATCAGGGAGCTGCTTCTCCTTTTAAAATCGGGTCATTTGGTGGTGTTGGGGAGGAGACATGTAACTGAAAGTCAAACTACAGCAGAGAAAGTTCCGGTCCACTTCCCTGCTAGACTGTGCTAGGGCTGTGCAGTGTGGCAGAGCTGTGTAGATTTCAGGAGTGGATGAGCACAAATACAAATCTTTTGTCAGGTAAAACAGCTCCCATATATGTATTTCATCTGTGTATTGTGCTGTTTGCCTAGAGTATTTTTTGCAAAAACAGATGTAGCACAAGGAACAACTAAATGTAGAAGCACAACTTATAAGTGCTGTTTTATGTTGCAGATCATTTGACGCATCTGATGGTGATCAAGATTTAAGGCTGCATTCAATGTTTGTAACTCCCGTAGAGGATACAGAGGCCACCATTTCCAGGGAGAAAGACTCCAATGCCGCTTTTCAGGAAGATCTGGAGAAGGTACAAAAAATGAAAATGATTAATTCAGTACATTTTAGCCTAAATGTTTCCTTTTTAAATAGATTTCCCATACATTTCACCTTTCAGGTTTTTTTAAAGCCTACCTCCTGACCACTTTATACTCACGTTACCTGCCCGCTGCTTCTGTGTTCTGCCACCAAAATACCTGGTGCTTTCTTGTATGGGGAAGCATGCACCATCCTCCCACGATGCAGTGCTCAGGCCTAGCGGCAAATCCCTAGCTCTAAGCACAAGGGCCACCATTAGGAATTACATGCAGGGTTTCTGTGAAAAGGAAGCAATGGAAAACATTTAGGGGTCTATTCACAAAGCTGCCGAAGGATCTGGCCGTAGCTTCGAAGGTTCAAACCTATGCGACACCCAGGACGTGCGTCCCAGGACTGCGCGATCGTGTGCTAGTGCACACAGCGGTTGCTGCACGGCCCCATTGATTTCAATGAGTTTACACCCACGCGGAAATCGCTGACACGAGATGCGCTGCTTTTTTAGCCGCGATCGTGTTCAATTGCACAGGTGGAATCACAGCGGGAAACCATGCAATCCACCTGGCGCAACTGGGGTGACATTAGAAAATAATGGTACCCACAGCGCGATCGGCTGTGATGGGCAACTCCGTGACCGCCTGGCAATCCGCGCGGTTTTGTGCATGATTGCCGCGCGGTCAGGAGTCGCCCAGGTGTGAACCTACCCTTGTGATTTTGCTGAGCAGTCTCAAATTTGTTTATCATCAGTATACAGTTATCCCTACCTTTGGAAATAAATACAAGTTCACTATGTAGTAGCCACCTGCACCCCTCGGTCAAGTTCTAAGAAAAACCTTAAAAAAACGAAAGGGAGAAAAATACTCTCCTTAGACCAGAGCTTCAACCCCTTTCCTATATCCCGGTGATGTCACTCCTGCACGTCTCATTAGACTTAACATTTTAACATAATGAAGGGGTTACTAAATAGCAAAGCTTTGCAAGTCAATACAGCACCCAGCTTTAAAGGCAACCCCACGCCTGAGTTCTGTGTGGTTTTAGGGTAGCAGAACAAAGGAACATCAAAGTAAATGTCTCTTTTTTTTACAAATGGCATTAGAGGTTCAACTATATATAATCTTTTTATGAACATTGGTATATATATTTTAGCATATTAATTTCAAAACTGTGCTCAATAATAAGCAGTCTGACTTATGGAATCCCTGAAGTGTTAGGAAATGCCATGAGGGGAATTTATCAAAACCGGAGCAGACAAAATCTGGAGCAGATGCCCAGGGCAACCAATCCGCTTCTCTCTTCAGTTTGTTCAGTTAAGATTTGAAAATGAATATGTTGCCGTACCAAGCTGCTCCAGATTTTGTCGGCTCCAGTTTTTATAGATTCCCCTCAATGTTCTTTATAACAACTTTAGCAGCTGTCATGGGTATTTACCAAGTCTGCTACTTCCTCTTCTTAATTGGGGTGGTCTAAAGATCGCTGCCCCAGGTTTCCTGTTCTCAGGTGTCTCCGTTCCCTATCGGCGCGTTTCATTATCGTTTGGCTTTCACCGCCCTTGGAAGAATTCAACCGATGGTGAAACGCATCAGGTGGGTGTGGTCACGCGGTCACTATACTGATCGAGCATAGGCCTGCAGCTACCAGGGCTCTTTTCTGAACTACCTCATCCAGAGAGGGGGTTAGGGAGATTGTCTTATGGTACTCCAGACTGAAGCAGAGTAAAGGATCGTTTTTTAAGATTGAAGGATGGCATCACTTGTTTTTATGTAAGTGTTTATTTGTTTATTACTGTTTATAATAAAGTTTTTATTGGGGTTTTATGCTATGCAATGTCTTTTTTTCTTCCTTTAAACGGCATAAATATAAGAGTGGGGAAGTTCTAGTGCTGTGAACCTCAGTGGGATTATCTGAAGGAGAAAAGATATGGAAGTGAGCGCTGTCTGACCATTTTGTATATATGGTCAATCTCCTTTCGGTGAGTGTGGTGTGTAAATACAGGACACATCTTTGAAGTGGAGTGGCACCGATTGAGAGGCACAGAAATCACAGATTGGCTTTTAATGTGTGAAGTACACAGTGAATTGAGCACGTTTTGGGAGCACTTTTAGGAGATTTTTTGGAATTTATTTATGAACACTTTCTTGTGTTTAAGACTCACATTTTGCCTATAACTCATTTATAGACACCTTTTTTGTGTTTTAATGTTTATTTTTGTGTAAAATAACGTTGGAACACTTTATATTTGAAGGTTTTGCTACACAGATTTGTGTTTGTAAATTTTTCACTGTATCATAAAAAGCTTTTAGCGCAGTGTTTTCTTAAGGATTCATGTGCTCCTAAACCCTATGACCGTACCCGACAACTAACACTCTTCTACTTCTACAAAACATGTAGCTGGCAAGAAAATGTGCAGAAAGTGGCTTCCTATACGTAAATATGTAGATTTGTCAGTTACTAAATCATGCCGCCAGTGATGTCGCCAGTGTAAGCATTTTTTCACCCATCCCTAGTAATTAATACTTTGATGTGTGAGAACAGAGAGTATACCATCTAACATTAGGTGTGTCCTCACTAAATTGTCAAAAAATGTTAGTGTAATTAATTTTTCCATTTACATCTGGGTAGAATATTAAAGTAAATGTAGTATAGGTGAAAATATGATGTCTCTATTACAGCTGAAATAAGCACATTGTTTAAAACATAACTGTCATGGGAGACGTCACTGTGCAAAGTTGAGTATTGTGCCTGTTTTTAGCAGGAAAAAGTCCCTGAACAGGTGGGAAACCAGCTTCTGTAGCCAGAGAGTGACAGCGGAATGCGGAAGTGATGTAATATACATCACTTCATGCATTCAGAGACCAGCGGGGAGTTCAGAGGGAGATTGTGTGCTGATCTCTGGTCACAGAGCCGCAGGGGATAGTGGAGCACGGGACTGCTGCCGATGGAGGGGTGCACGGAGTGGTACAAAATACAAGCGATCAGGTGGCTCTACATCACTGGCTGTTTACAATTCATGCATTTTTTCCGCTCGTGGAGTGGGGCTGGCGAGGACGTTTAAAAAAAGTCCACCCGCATCTAAGAAACCACAGTCCGGCCGTTTAATTACAATTAACAATTGGTTAAGAGTTTTGGCCATACTTACCAAACTGAAAAAAAAATATATTAAAATCACTCCTGGAATAATACCAATTATATTAGGGCTGCAACAACTAATCGACATAATCGATTATAATATATATAAAAACTTCACAGTTTATGAACTACATAAACTGTGAGGAAACTGTGGATTTCTGCGTGGAAACTGAATATGAATAAGCTGTACACTCATTTCACATGGCTGCTTTGAAGCTGAGACAAGGCCACAATCTTGGTTGCACCTTCATCTGTTTGCTGCACTTTGGCAGATATTAGTGGTAACTGAAATATTTCATACATTTTACTAACCACCTTCAGCAGAAAGTGGAGACCTTAAGCTAGTTGCAGGTTTGATGTGCTTGGTGTACACTGTACTGTGGGTGCTATTTATTGGTGTCCATACCTAAAGCGTAGCTACACCCAGAACAACATTTTATATATTCCACTTGCTAGACCTTAGATGTGTTTCTTTTTTTAGGCTCTCTTCTTTTATTTCCATCTAGTAATACTTCAAACAGCCCTTCCTGCACTAATAGAGGACAATGCGTATCCACTCCATGGTGTCTATGGAGGGAGCTGTGTTGTTACAATAGGCTGCTTTCCTACTTCAGGCTACAAACACATCCTCTTCTCTTCTTCACTCTTAAATGGGGGCAGGAACTGATATTTAAAAGAAGATAGCCTGAGTTAAGATAATGTTTAATATTTCATAGGAAGTGATAAGGACTTTGATAAGGAAGGCATTTCTGACAGGATCAAGTGGTATTTTCTGTACTTGTTCAAATGTTCTTAGCCTTAAAAAGCCATCACATCTAGGAGCAGGTAAACTGCAAAATATGAAATGTTTGTTCTTTAGATATACTTTATTCTCTTCTGAACCAAGCCAATCATAACTCACTTCAGAATTTCTTTTTTTTATTCTGCATGTAAACTGTTTAGATATTCTATGAATAATAGAATTTTAATAGATATTCCAGTATGCTTGAAAATTTCATTGGCTTATATAAACTGAGTTTAGGAATGGTCACAAGTAGGGATGCACCAAAATTTCAGCCAGGAAAACATCGACCAAAAATGGCACTTCTGGCAAAATATCAGCCGAAATTGCGGTGCATGCCTGGTTTCTCTCCTCCTCGTGCGCTGCTCTGTATCCCCTCTGACCCAGCGCAGCTTCCAGTAAGGAGGAGAGAAACTGTCAGAGGAGGCCGAGTGGTGCAGGGGAGGAGAGCGCTGTGAGTGGCCGGTCACAGGAGGCCGAGCTCTCCTCCCGCACAACCCCACTCAAATCAGGATGGAGAGCTGCGGTATGGGGGCGGAGACAGCTGTCAGCTGTCACAGGCGATCTACATCAACTTCCTGTTCATTCATGATTGTTGATATAGTAAACATACTAACCATTTTCCACAAGGTATGAATGAGCAGGAACACTCAGTACAGAGGAGAAAAAGAGATTGAGGACTCTGTTTAGACCCCTGATATTTCCCCATTTAAAAAATTAAAATATTTATTATAAAAATAAAATATAACAAAAAAGTTTTTTAAA
>NW_017306391.1:1356177-1373107 GCF_000935625.1 Nanorana parkeri
AAATAACAAAAAATTCAAGATTTAAAAAAATAAAAAATTTTAGAAAAAAAATCATTTTCAGATTTGCCCTGACATTTTTTTATTTTCGGTTTTAGAAATTTAATTTCGGTGCACCTCTAGCCACAAGGGATAATATGAATCATAGAATTTCCTCGATTTTAGCTCAAATAGCTCATCAAACATAAACCAATGTCAATTTCCATAATCGTTCTTTAGCGATACTAACCCACCGAATTTTGTCGATCAACAGAGCGGATTTTCGCTTGTTCTTGCTGCGATATTTTTCATATGAAAACGCCACTAATCCATCGATTTTCGTACAATTCGAAAAAAGTTTTCCAGCTTGACCAATCGAGGAAATTTGGCCAAAAGTACAGTAATAAAAATTGTTGGTGTCCCATCAATTGATTGATTATCGTTGGAAAGACCATTTGTGGACGATTTCCGAACGAAAATCGATAGGTGTATGGGCACCTTAGGACGGACCAAAAAAATATATGGATCTGAAATGGTCCTAGCAGAGACACTTAAAAGACTGGCAAACTGCCTGCAAGTGTTCTGGGACTAAAATGTCGCTCAATATGCTATTATCCTATGCTGAATAAACATAGATCCGTCTGCACTGCCCCCTTTTGCTTTTTATCAGTCGTATTATCAAAATAATGTTGGTTTATTTTGGAGCAACATTATGGAAAACAAAAGCAGGAAAAGTTAAGTAGGGTAAATCCTTGCACAACTTCCACATTACCAGTTGTTGCAGGTGGCTCAGTGAGGTATCCCTGTGTCACCTTATTCATTATGTAAAACATCAGTAATTATTTTTCATCTTCCCTCAATTAAAAACAATGATTAAATCCTTAGTTGGCAAATTAGGTTTACAACCCCGCATACTTAGTCACGATTCAGAGTTTAAGGAACTCAAATGCTGACTTCAATGTTTTGGGTTTTGTTTTTTTTAGATTCCAGTGCTTGGATATGAATGCTTTGTGAACTCTGTGTACCTTTTTTTATTTTTTTTTTATTTTAAATGCATACTTATCTTCATCCCCTGGCAGTGTTTACATTCTTTACTGAAAAACTGTACTGTGCTAGATGTGTCTAGACATTAGATCCCACTTAACATTTTATGGGGTAAACTTTCAAAGCTGCACAGGTGATGGTCCTCAAAATGTCTATGGGGATCTACTGGCCAGACACAGCTACAGCAGAGAAGACTATCCATGAACAATGTCAATATTGGAGGCTGTGAGATGGAGGTAAGTATCTGGATAAGGTTGGGTCGGGGTTAGGGGTGAAAAGCACAAGTGTACTTTATTTGAAAGTGCACTTATCGTTTTTAAAGAAAACCTTTTATTAAAGCGCTTTCTGGGCTGGGCAGGGTCCCCTTCATCAGGCTCAGAAATGACATTCTATTATGTCCATATAAAAGTTGTGGCACTTTTATGTAATGTTATTTCTGAGCCTGATGAAGGGGACCCGGCCCAGCCCAGAAATCGCTTGTCGTTTGAATGACAACTATCAATAAAATAGATTTGCAGTAACATGGGAACTTGGTACCGGTGACATCTGTTTTGGGGTTCAGATATGTACTATTGCACATAAAAGATGCTCCCACAAAAGATGTCACAGGTTACTTGTGGAATTTTTTATGGGGGCACGTTTTATGGTCTATACTAGCCCCCCTATATAGATGTGTGTGTATATGTATATATATATATATACGGTAACCTGGTAGTAGTGGAGACTGGGGTGGTGTCGGCTATTTGGTCCCAGATGACAGCGCATGGTGGAGATGGTGATTTCGGAGGACCTCCCTGATGTCACTTCCTCCCACCTAGTTCCTGCCGCGGAGGAGAAAAACAGAGGGAGGGACTCGACAAGTGACAGTGGCGGCGCCAGCAGGGAGCCACAAGTCTGCTGTTAATAATGTGCCCGGGTGTGATTCAGGGTCACACCCGAGCACAGGATTTCAAAACCCGGTGTTCTATCAAAGTTTGTGACTAGGTTGGAATGTGTGACCGGTCACATGGTCACAAATTTTTTTTTTTAGGGTCACACATTTTAACGTAATCCCACCCAGGTTTTTTTGGCGATGAAATCTGTAACCGGCAATAGGTCTCACATTCTACAAAGTCGGATAGAAGTGAGCTGTCCCAGGGCAGATCGGTTCTCCTGCACATACCATCTCTGATGCCGATCTGCCCTGGAAGAGCTCACAAAGCGTTGTAATGCTTGACCTAATGGGTGGTCACACATTCCACCGCCAAAAAACTGGGCGGGATTATGTTAAAATGTGTGACGTGACCGGTCACACATTCTAACGTAGTCACAAATGTTGATAGAACACTGGACTGTCCAGGTGAATCCCGGATGGGTGGCAACCCTAGAGACTTTGCATGTCTCTGCGGCAAAAAATACATCCCTTAACCCCCCCACCCCGCAATTTTTTTATTTTACTAACTTTATTTATTAACTGTTTCCACCAGCCACACGTCTACCGCAATGCCCCATTCCTGGAACACAAGGGATCGCATATATATTGTTTCCTTGCGTTCTGGGGTAGGAGAGGGCGTGGCAGTGCCATTCAAGTCGCCCACAGTATGATCGGCCGCACAGGAACGTGCGGTAATAAAACGCCCTGCGTTCCAGTGCGGTGGGATCGCAAAAAATAGTGCATGCACGTTTTTTTGCGATCCCACCGCATTGGAATGCAGGGCTTTTTTTTTTTTACCGCACGTAACTGTGCGGTTGATCGTACTGTGGGCGGGTCTGCAGTGCCATTGACTTGAATAGCACTGCCGCGCCCGCCTTCTACCCCAGAACGCAGGGAGGCTTTATATAGGCGATCCCTCGCGGTTCCGGGCACGGGACATTGCGGTAGATGTGAGGGCAGGTGGTAACAAGGCCTTAAGTAGAACACCAGACATAACTTTTATTTGTTTTGCGTGTGAGTATTAAAATATAACACATAACATCTGTGTCCCCAACCTTCATTTCCTATCCTGTCATCTATAAAGAAATTGTATCAGGTTTTGTTCCCATGCCTGTATCCTTGATGTGTACTATTGCACATAAAAGATGCCCCCACAAAACATTTTTTGGGGGGGCATGTTTAATGTGCAATACTGACTCTCCCCCCCCCCCTTTCCACTTAATATTGCATTTGATAAAAATGTAATAACTTCACCCCTCTGTGTTTTTTTTCTTCCTAGATACCCTCTTACCTTTTTCACTGGAGTTATCCACAATAAATATACTCATTGTTCTTTTGTAATCTACTGCTCCACAGCCACATGCCAGGTCCCATGCTGCTATTTACTTATGTCATCAGGAGCTGGTTGTCCCTTCCTGGTACTTGAAGCCAACACCCTGATGATGCGTTCAGGTCATCCTCAGTCCAGTCACAGGTCCACCTTCTACCAGCGCAGGTTCACCCTCCTACAGCCTCCAGCAAGTTGTGTGACGAAATCACTGCTCTCCACAACCCCTGCTAGCCGGCTGGCTGGCTGCCGGAGAAAGATCTGTCCCTCACGGCTCCCTCTCTCCCTGATGTCACTTCCTCCCACTACAGCCACAGAGGAGAGAAACAGGGGAGGGAGAGTCGAGGGACAGGAAACAGCGCCACCCGGTGTCCGCCGCAAGAAATGCAAGTATGCGGCATTGTTCCGTTTGAATTATGTGCCCGGGCGGGAGGTGGTCACAGACCCGGGCACATGATTGCAAACCGGTACTGCCCGGGTGAAACCCGTACGGGTGGCAACCCTAGGATGCACTGACATTTTGACCACTGAAACATATCGGCCAAAAATGGCTCTGTGTCCCCTCTGACACAGCGCAGCATCCAGTGGGGAGGAGAGAAACCGTCACAGGAGGCCGATCGTTGTGGGGGAGGAGAGTGATGTGAGCGGCCGGCGTCTCTCCTTCCGCACCGCTTAGTCTTCTGTTACAGATTAGGAGAGCGGTGTGGGGGCAGAGAGTTCTCCTCCCACACCGCCCTGCTCAGCCTCCTGTGACAGATCAGGAGAGCGGCGGTGTGGGGGGCAGAGAAAGCTGTCAGCTGTCACAGGAGGCCGGGACGACAGTGCAGGGGAGGAATCAGCTGTCAGAGGAGATCGAGCTCTCCTCCCCACACCGCTCACTCAGCCTCCTGTGACAGCGGGAGTCAGGATGGAGAGCGGGTACAAAGCACTCAGCGATCAGTGATCACTGAGTGTTTGTAAATCATTGAGGACATAGTATGTTCACTGTGTTCCTAATTATGAATGAATGGGAAGTGATATACATCACTTTCTGTTCATTTATTATTGTGGACATGGTAAACATACTATCTCCACAAGTTATGAATGAACAGGAACACTCAGTATAGAGGATTCCTGTTCATTTATAACAGGGGCTGCAGAAAAAGAGATTGAGGGCTCTGTGTCTTCATTCTCTTTTTCTATTTTAAAAGGCAAACATCAGGGATCTGTTTAGACCCATCATATTTCCCAGAAGCCCCCAACAGTAGAGTAAAAAAAAATTAAAATATTTAATAAAAACCTCCTTAGAGCTTCTTGATTAGCACCCATCGCCTAATCAGAAAATCATAAGCAACTCTGTACTACTTAGCTCCATGTAATCTATGCGAACCTGTATAATGTATGGTTTTATACGACTGTCATTTTTATGCTTTTCAATAAAAATTTAGATGGGAAAAAAGAAATAATGTTTAAAACAGGAAAAGGTTAGAAAAAAAAAATGGTTTCGGCCTGACATTTTTAAAATTATTTCCGGTTTCGTTTTTGAAAATTCCATTTTGGTGCACCTCTACATGTCTCCCAATTTTTTGAGATGAGAAAGAGAAACCTTTTTAGCACAAAGTATGCAGCAGAGGACGCACCCCTGCCACACGCCCTTCTATGTGGATAATAAGGAAATAATTTGGGGAAAAAAGAAGATTGGTAAAACCCATATGAGTTTTTGTTTTGTTTTTTTCATTACTATACTGCCTTTTCAAAATGACAAATGCAATAATTTAGAGATTGGATAAAATATTTAAAGGAGAACTATGAGGTGAGTGATTTCCACTCACCCTCATAGTTAGAGCCGACCTGTGACAAAGAAGCTGTCACAGGTCTGCTCTATTGATCGGGAAGTGAGCAGAAACATGTAGCCGATCCGCTCACTTTCCAATTGTCTCCCTGCAGTGAGCATTGACTGTCAGTCTCCGCTCCCCGCAGGGATTCTCCCCTCTCCGATCCTCCAGCGCTGAGTGGAGGAACGAACAAGGGAGGGGTCAGGCACAGCTAGCTCTCCCTCTAGATAGGCAGAGCCCACTGTCACTCATGCAGCTGGGTGGATCTCGACAGTATTGTTGGGATCCGTTTCGGCTGCGGCGCTCTCAGTCTATCGCGGGCAATAGCCTGCGATATACTGAGCTCTGGGTCACGGGAAGAGGTTAGTATATGTCCTCCCATGACCCTAAAGAGAACTTTGGGGAAAAACACTTACCCCATAGTTCTCTTAAGGCAGTTTAACAATTTTGGGAGTTGAATAGACAAGTTCCTTATGGAATTCTTAAATCAAAAACAGGATTTGGTTCTGAAAGAGTAATGGTTCCTCCTAATGAGAGACAACTGGTAGCTATGGTAGACAGCCACGTGTGTTTAGGCCTACCCAGAGTTAGCAAGGCCTGTGGTGCACTGTGTCAGGAAAAGGTTATGCATGTCACACTTTTGTCTGTTCTGGTGCATTGACTGCTTATTCATTGGATGCAACACACCAGAATGGACAAGTTATAAATGCAGACAAAAGGTACATCTTTCCTGAAAACTATACTGTTGCTGTATTTTGTGACATGTTAGGAATGTATTCATGCATAAAGTTACTTAACCCCTTCCTGACTTCAGGCCTTTTTTTAATGTTTTGCACCCATGTTATATTCCACATTTTAGGCCTCAAAATGACTTAAAACCCCCCAACATTATATATTTTCTGAATGCCAAGACCCTATAGAATAAAATGGTGGTAGTTGCAAATTTTTATGTTGCGCAATATTAGCGCAACTCCTTATTAAACCCCAACAAAAACGATACCCAACATGCCCAGGTTACAAATTGCGTGCGTCCGTGAAACAGCAAACAACTGCAGTACCCCAAAAAGTCCATAGAAGACGCTTTAAAAGCCCCCACAGGTCATCAGTTTAGAGATACCCCAAAATACTGGCCCTAGAATTATTGCTCTCACTCCAGCGTGCGCGGCGATACCCAACATGTGTAGCGCGTTCGTCGTTTTCATATGTAGGCGCACCCGACGCGTGTTTACGTGGCGACGCGCGTGCTCGCGGGGGCGGGGGACTTTTAAAAATTAAAAAACTTTTTTTTTTTTACTTTACTTTGACTGCTATCACATGGGGGGGGCTTACAAGCCCCCCCATGTGATAGCAGATGGTGGTGACAGGTACTCTTTAAGGTGATGCTGGGGGTCCAAAAGACCCCCAGTGTCACCTTTACACTGGAAATAAGCTATTGAAGTGCAGATCGCACTTCAATAGCTTATAGCTGGGCTGCAGGAGCCCAGAACTGACAGCCCAGGGACCGGAAGTGATGCAATCTGCATCGCTCCTGGTCCCATAGAACGGGGAGGGGATCGATGAACGGATCCCGGGAAGCCCGGCGGGGGGGGCGGCCCCTTCTACGGGACACAGAAGCGATCTGGCGGCAGGTAAGTCGACAGAATCGCTTCTGTTGTAAAGCCGACAGTCGGCTTTACAAGTTTAAATAGCCGCCGGGGGTCTTTAAACAGCCCGATGCTGGCGACGTACACTGTACGTCATCAGTCACGAAGGGGTTAAAGGTCCACTTTAAAACAGTTGTTGGTCACCTAATTAAATATAGCATACCTTTATGCACTCAACGTCTGTAATTTTTTTTGATTATATTATTTATGAATTATATAGCGCCAACAGCTTGTGCAGCACTTTACAGTGTAAGTTTGTAACGTTATATTGTAAAGAATACGTTTTTATATAAAACAATACATGCTGGTCAAGCTCAGCATTTTTGAGTCACTGAGTAGACTGTCTCCCTTAAAACAGAGTGACAGTTAATCTAAAATGTTGTCATTTGAACTGACATTTTACTTTGCAGGAAATAAATAACCTAAGCAAGCATGAACTTGAAGCATGCAGTAATTGTCCATGTAAAGCATTCAGGAATGTGAAGTATTTATTTAAGGTCAATGTCTACAAGCTGATCTACCTTGCACCCATTCTGTACATAACAACAGGTTTTGGATGCATGAAATATGCATTGAATAGATTATTTTCTATAAACAGAGTTTGTTTACAGTAACATCCTGAAACAATTGGGCTATAGTTATCAGCAAGTGCATGGAAAGCAAGTAATGATGGGACCTTGTGTGCTTTGTAAGCTGAGGGGCATAGCATCACTGTAGCAGAGGAGCAGACAGGCAGAAGGGAGCGCTGTCACAACCAGCTGGCTTGGAGGATAGGGCAAGTAAAACTCGGTTATTTTTGATACTAGGCAAAACCGATATAACAGTTCCTATATGGAGAATGAAAGGGCTAAGTGACAGTCTCTTACAGTTACTGCCTATAAGGGGTACATAGATGTCAAGGGGCTTGATTTTTAACAGATTACACCCTTAGACCTTTATAACGTTAGACCTTTATTTGAGGGGTATTCAGCTTTAAGGGCCAGGAAATAGATGCTGCATATAACTTTAGACCCAGTATCAGATTTATTTGTTCATGCTAAATGCATGCATGCCAAGTATACCATTTGCAGGTGTTTATTTCCTTTTAATGGCTTTGAAGCAGAACTCCGGGGAAAAAAAGTGATCTGAACCCTCGCAGTAGGGCAGTAGGGCTTCATTTTTGTAAAAACAAAAGTAATACTCACCCGAACCACAGAGCTGGCTGGCTGTTACTCCAGTCCCTGAAGCCTGTCTCCTCCTCTGCAGCGATGGTATGTCCCTCGGCATCCCCACGTCCTATACAATGTACATAGAACGTGATCCTAAGGGTACCCCATACACTGTGCGAATTTCAGCCGGTTCTTGAGTGTGTGCCGGTGTCAGCTGATTGAAGGAGGCGGTCGGCAAATCTTCATACGACCGATGAGGTGCCAGCTCTGTTCGGGTATTCTGACGGCGGCCGCAAACAGTGGGATTCTTCGATCCACACACTTGTAGTAATGATGGGGGAATCTGTTCTTTTTTTTCATTCAGCCCACATGTTGAATAAAAAAAAGTAGAGCAGTGTATGGCCAGCCTTAGATTGCAGCAGCAGCTGCTTCTCCTGCCTTCTCCAAACTCTTCACCCTTTTGTGAATAGTCCTATCAGTTTTCCCTAATATGAGTCCTGTGTAACTTCCATTAAACTCCCATTAAAATTGCTCTTACACACCCTCCCTAGCCCTCCTGGCCTAACTACCTAACCCTCCCACTCTCCCAGCACAAAAACCTGCTCACTTACCTAATAAGTATAGCTGTGACCTGTTCCAACGTTTATATCCTTCTGCAAAATGTAACCTCACTGTGCCAGCCCTTTGAAGCCTCATAGACTTGCATAGCGCAAGTGTCTCCAGTCTTGGTAGATGGCCGTATACAAGTCTATGCGGGCTCACTGTGCAGCCACCCTAAGGAAGGCCCACAGAATGTAACATTGGATCGGGTTTTGACTGTCCTACTCGGGTAAGTGAGTCACTGGGAGCGGGGCATTGTGTAGTTAAAGTCTGAAGGACCAGGGAGGGTGAGTACTTTTATTGAAAGTGAACTTGCCCTTAAAGGAGAACTATGAGATGAGTGATTTCCACTCACCTCATAGTTCTAAGCCGACCTGTGACAATGAGACTGTCACAGGTCGGCTCAGTAGATCGGGAGGTGAGGGAACACATACCGGGTTCCCTCACCTCTCGATCCTGTCACGGCTCTCTGCCGTGACAGGGGGAGGGGCTGGATTCCCCTCTCCCCGCTCCGATCTGCCAGCGCTGACTGGCGGAACGGACGGGGGAGGGGCCGGGTACAGCTGGCTCTGCCTCTAGATAGGCAGAGCCAGCTGCCACTCACGCAGCTGGGCGGATCCCGTCATCTACGTTGGGATCAGCTCCAGGTGCGGTGTCTCAGTATACCGCGAGCTGTAGCTCGCGGTATACTGAGCTTAGGGTAACGGGAGGATGCTAGTTTGTGTCCTCCCGTTACCCTAAGGAGAACTATGGGGAAAAACACTGACCCCATAGTTCTCCTTTTAAATATCTAATATGTACAAATATATAATAGAGTGTGGAAAGCATACAGTTAATATTGTTCATGTACTGCCAAAAGATGTGAAGCATCCTACGCATATTCTCCCAGGAAAAACAGTCACACCTGAACCGTGGAATTGGTCCAGAACACAAATGTAAACAACATACACAACGTAAAATGGGAAGCCAAACCATAAAGGATATTTTTGAAATTGTATTTTTTTTAAAATCAATTTGTTATTTTTTTAGCATTCTGTTTTCACTTTTACAGCCAAGTTGGGATAACACCTACTTAATACTGGTTACATGTTCCCATTCACATAGCATAACTTTAAAAACAACACATATTGTTGTTTACCTTTTTTAAATGCTAATTTCTGAAAACTTCAGGACTGAAACGTTCTCACTGTTGGGGGGGATTGTTTGCCTGGTTGTACTGTGTTCCTAGATCTCATTATCAGTTGTAAACTAGATGAGCCGAACTGTCTGTCCTAAGGATAAGGCTGGCCACACACTACTCAATTTTTCACATTCAGCCCCGTGGGCTGAATGAGAAAAAAATGAATAAAAAATACTCAATTTCCTCATCCCCGTGGATGGGGGAATCCCCACGCTGGGCAATTGTTGGCTGCATATTGTTGATTGGCTGCAGTCACTGTTTGGCCAAGAATTTTCACATCGGCTCCTTCGACAAAAGTCAAATGAAAAAAATTTACTTTTGTTGAACAAAGAGAGGAGCCAACAGTGTCCACAAAAACTGTGGCAACAGCACACGATAATCTTCCAAAGAAATTCAAATTTTATTCCACATGCATCTGTACAAAGCACAGCCTCTGACGCGTTTCTGCCTTACTCGGCCTTAGTCATAGCAGGGGGCCACACACTGCTCAGTATGACTCAAAATTTAAGCAGTGTGTGGCCAACTTAACAGAGGGTTAAAGATCCCAAGGCATTGTATGTTGTGTGGTTTGTTGCCAATCTGTAAGTACAAGCATGTAAAGGACCAGGGATTGAAACATTTGATACCACCTAATATCCACTCCTCGTCCTCACACTTGCACCAAAGCGTGCACATTACAAACATAAATATTGTCCCAGCACACTTACCAGCCAACCTACAAAATGCAAATTACACTGTCTACACAGTGACATGCCATAAGCCCAGCATATCACAATGGCAGCTGAAGCCTCCAGTGTGTCTCCACACCAAATCCAACCAGTGAAGCAAATGGCAACCGCACTCATGAATTCATAACCAAATTTAAAGTAAAGTGCACATGGACGGGCTTTACACAGTACAAACATGTCCCAGCACACTCACCAGCTAGCCTGCAAAACAAATTATAATGTCTAACTATTCGGTTTAAAAATAGAGGTTTTAGTGGCACAACTTTTGCAAAATATGTGGAAGCTACACTGCCTCGTCAAGGCCCCTCTGTGTAGTGTGGTCCAAACTCTAATTCTACGAGAGCCCCCATCCATTTTGGAGCATGTATAGCAATGGATAAATTGAGTGCATGTACACCTGTCTGCAGCTCATTCCTTCTTAAAGGCACAGGGACACACCAGACGCCCAGTGATGTGCGCATGGACATGCATTCACACAAGGCAAGAACACATGTGACATGCTAATGCACGTAGCTCAAACTACCGCTTGAGATTCTTTGCCACATTTGTCACGCATTGGGCAGCCCACTGAAATTAATGGGCCACTCTGGTGCATAAAAGCCATGCATGTTTATGCACATTGCAAGTGTGACCGGGGCTTTGGGCTCCATTGACACCTGAACATGAGCGTCTACAAACAATTTTGGAGCATTTCTATTTGAGCGTTTTTTCATGTGCTTTCAGACTTGAGCTTTTTTCTTTTTTAGCAAATGGAAATCTATATACTGGGAGGAGGAGATGGTAATTTTGCCTTGAAAAAGCCTTATACAGTATTCATATACTATACCAGGCCTCAGAATTTCCACTCACCCCCTCGCAATTGGTGAGTGAAAATTGCGTGGGGGCGAGGGAAATGTCATCGAGGGGGCGCGCCGCCGGCAGGACCAGGGATGGGACACCACCGCCGCGGCGATTGCTCGCTTCTGTTCTCTCTTCTCGGCCGCTACAGCTACAGAGCGGCCGAGAAGGAGAAGAGAGAACAGAAGCGAATGATCACCGCGGCGGTAGTGTCCCATCCCTGGTCCCGCCGGTGGCACACCCCCTCGATGACATTCAGTTCCGCTGTCTTCTGCAGCTTCCTCCGCCCAGCTCAGCTGCCATAGGCTGGGAGGAAGACTGCAGAGACAGTGAGACACCTGGCCAGAACGTTATGCAGGGGGAAGAGAGTATACATGGAGGATCTCTGTACTGCGCCCACCACCACCACCACCATTACCAGGAGAAAGAAGAGGCACCTGAATACCATCAGCTAAGTGCACTGTAAGTCCCTTTTTTTTCTTCCTTACACTGTGCGTCACACTGACCTCTGCGCTGTGCGTCACACTGACCTCTGCTCTGTGCGTCACACTGACCTCTGCACCGCGGCTGTAGTGTCCCATCCCTTGTCCTGCCGGTGGCGCACCCCCTCGATGACATTCAGTTCCGCTGTCTTCTGCAGCTTCCTCCGCCCAGCTCAGCTGCCATAGGCTGGGAGGAAGACTGCAGAGACAGTGAGACACCTGGCCAGAACGTTATGCAGGGGGAAAAGAGGATACATGGAGGATCTCTGTACAATTTCCAATGTATCCTATTTATCTATCCACCCATCTATATTTATTTACAGATCCTAATAGGGTCACAACCTAACAGAATAAGTTTATTTCTGCTCAGACAAAAGACAATAGGCAATTGAAGGTTTATTACCCATGTACCAAGTGTGACGTAAAGGTTTAGCACTATGTATGTGGGTTGTAAAATATACATTTGTATTTGCATTATAGCATATATAATGTAAATAGACAAGCAATAAATATACTAGCAAGACTGACAATGACACTTGGGAAAGCTTGTGAAAATGACTAGGGCTGCAACAACTAAACGACATAATCGATTATAATCGATTATTGAAAAAGTTGTCAACTTTTTCAATCATCGATTAATCGGCTTCTAGTTAGTTGGCCCTGTTCACGGCTCCACACACGCTACGCGCCGCACCTCCTCACCACCTCACCCTCGCTGCTGCCAGACCCGCCCGCACCCACGCTCCACACGCCGCACCTCCTCCCCGCTTCACACTCACCGCCCTCCCACATCCACGATCAGCACAGGGACGCGGGGAAAAGAAGTGAAGAAGTAAGGAGGAGCAGGTGGGGGGATGACAATCGCCGATAGACAGGCCCTATCTCAGAAGCAAGTTGCTGGAAGACTGCTCAGGTAAGCCTGCACTCCCCCCCACATGGTGCTCTATAATGTATTGCTGGTATTTGTATTCCTCTATAGCTGATGGTACATTGTGCTATATATTATACAGAGGACTACAAATCCCAGCAATAGTACATTATACACTGTATGTATAATGTACTATTGCTGGGATTTGTTGTACTCCTCTATAGCTGGTGGTATACTGCATTGCGCTGTATAGAGGACTGCAAATCCCAGCAATAATACATTATACAGTGCAATGCGGAATACCACCAGCTATAGAAGAGTACAACAAATCCCAGCAATAGTACATTATACAGTGGTGCAATGCAGAATACCACTAGCTATAGCTATAGAGGACTACAAAACCCAGCAATAGTACATTATACAGCGCAATGCAGAATACCGCCAGCTATAATGTATTGCTGGCATTTGTTGTATTCCTATATAGCTGGTAGGTTTCTGTATTGTGCTGTATAATGTACTATTGCTGGGATTTGTAGTCCTCTATAGCCGGTGCAATTCTGCATTCATTGCTATATAGTTTTACACTTTTCATTTCACTATATTGCACACCACACTTTTTTCTTTTCTTATTTACTATCACCGCTCCTGTGATGGACTACAATCTCAATACAAACTAGTAGCTCATCACTGGAGCCATTTTTAAAAATGTATTTTATTTTTTATCCGATTAACCGATTAATCGAACTCAATAATCGGCTAACTAATCGATTTTGAAAATAATTGTTAGCTGCAGCTCTAAAAATGACTTCTGGAAATTGTAATAGAAAGGCTTCAAATCTTACATTAAAGTATATCTAAACCCAATAACAAAAATGTAATATATTGCAGTCTGTCAGTCCTTAGACAAGATGGCTGCATTCGTGTTTGTATGTATTTCCTCTCAATGCCTTCAAAGCAGAACTCCGATCCTGTGAATAACATTCCGTGGGTGGTTACACTGACATCTCTACTGTATCAATGGAGGGAGCCATAGTGGTCACCCAGGCTGGATGTCTGCCTTTCAAACATGTCTGCCTTTGTACATCTTCATTACATGTGGGAGGGGAGATTACAGAAAACTGATTTTAAAATACTTGGCATAATTTTCCTTTCCTGATGGTTTAATTAGTGCTGCCATGGGGAGGTGCCAGGAATTGTAGTTTGAAGACTAAAGATATGATTGTTTTATGTTTTTAAGTCAATGGCCAAGAAAATGTTCTTAACCTGACAAACTAAGACTGCTAAGCTTGCATGCAGGCCAAGTATACCATTTGCAAGTATGTATTTCCTCTAAATGCCTTTAAAGCAGAACTCCGAGCAAAAGTGATCTTTACCCTTGCAGCGGGGCTACTCCTGCACTGCAAGGGTTAAGCGTCCGATTATGCCTATGTGCTAAAAAAAGTAATACCCAAATTATTCAGCTAGCTGGCTTTTATTCCAGTCCCTGAAGCCTGTCTCCTCCTCCACTGCAGCTATAGTATGTTCCTCAGCATCCTCACATCCTATACACTGTATAGGACCACTGCAGCAGGGGTAAAGGAGCTCTGGGGACCGGTCTAAGAGCAAGCCGTCTCCGAAGATCAGGTGAGTATAACTGTTTTTTTAGGATGTAGACAAAAACGAGCACTTAAACCTTGTAGTGCAGGGGAAGCTTTAACGTATTCTGCTTTAACGTATTTTCTCCCTAGAAGATCAGCACCATCCTAGTTAGGCATTATCCAGGTTCACCATGTACCATGTGGAATTCTTTCCCTAGAGCAGTGGTTCTCAACCTGTGTAACCACAGGACCCACGTTGTCCTTGGCCATTAAGTGGTGACTAGGGTTGCACAGATGCCAAGTACAGTACTCGGTACAAGTACGAGTACATGTACCGATACTTTTGAGCTCCAAGACTAGACTAGAGAAAAATTCAAAAATTAGGAGGCAGCTGTCATTTGTAAGGAGCACACGGAGCTCCTGGGATTTGTACATCTCTGTTTTAATGTATGATTTTGTTTTTATAAATATAAATAAAGGGATGCACAGATACCAGTTTTGCGAGTACGAGTACTGGTACTTGCTGAGTACTTACAAGTACGAGTACTGATACATTTTTGTTTATTGTCATGTGACAGTTTTTCTAAAACAATACAGACTAATGATTTCAGGATAGTGGTGGAGCGCCAGAGCCAGGTCCCAGCTGCAACCTCTGCAACCCTGGTAGTTCTCATGAAAATGCCAGGTATCTGCACTGGTACTCAAAAAGTATCTGTGCATCCCTAGTGGTGACCCAAGTCGCACTGCAATGGAACGCACAACATTGTGGTACCATGCGTTCCGGTGCGGGCGATTGAACTGTGTGTTTGGGGTGCCATTACGAGAACTGGAGTGGATCCTCAGCTGGGGATCCAGTGTGGGCTGCTGTGCTGTGACGAAGCTCCATCCATATGTGCATTGCTTGTACAACTCCCTTGCGCGCCCTGTAGAGGTGGCGGGAGCCAGAATGTGAAATCACTCCGGTCCAGGCACCTCTACAGGGCACGTGAGGGAGCTATAAGCAATGCATGTATGGATGCAGCTCCCTCGTGGCCATAGCTCCAGCCCACCCCACCTCAAGCTGACACTCGACACCAGGCAGCATATTCTGAATGGCTGCTCGTCGTGAGAACTGACATTGCTGTGCCAGGACGAGGCTAAGAGACTCTCACCTAGAAAAGTGGAAGGCACACGGTGACCCACTGAACACGGGTTTGCAACCCACTTTTGGGTCACGGCCCACCAGTTGAGAACCAAGGCCCTAGAGGAAGCAGTTGCTTAAATCGAGAAGCCTATGCAGTAGGCTCTGTGCTCTAGGATGTGTATACACATTGTCTCATACAAATAATACATAAGTCATATTGTTGCAGTCAGAACAATTACTGGAAGAGAAAGTAAATGTTATTTCTGCTTGAAACAGACTGATAACATCACTCTCTTAGACTGCGCCTCTCAGTCTAGGCAGAGTTAATAGACTGCATGTTTGGAGGACTGGCCTAAAATGGGTCAAACCAAAAATGGTATGCTACTGCAGTTATATATAACCAAGACCTCTATCACCATAAAGCTGGCCATACATTATCTGCAGATAGAAAAAGTGCAAGAGATTCCTCCTTCTATGCTAAACTGTGCGGATGGAGGAATCTCCCACTGGGCCAAGCTTCAGTATCTTCCTAGTCGGCCCCGCTGGCTCTCAAAATACCTGAACAATGCCTGCATCCAATCAGATTGTTCATGTATTTTGAGAGTCAGCGGGGCCGACTAGCAAGATACTGAAGAGAGATTCCTCCATCCACACAGTTTAGCGTATATGGTGTGTGTTAACACCGTACAGCATGGAGGGTCTGTTTCTGATGTTCACAGAGCTGTAGGAAGAAGCGTGGGTGCAGCTCATGTAACTCTATGTAGACACAGAAGGCTGTGCACGGTCACATGCTGCTTTCTTACTATGCATCAACCACCAGCCCTTCACGCTGTACAGGGCAACGTGCCCCATGTGAATGAGGCCAAAAACATAAAACATCAATTTAGAGCTTTGTAAACTTTTCAAAATATGTTTTGCTACAATTGCCAGTAAGCCATTGTAATCTCCCTTTGATCAGTATACATTGAAAATATTCTGCTTTTCAGTGAAAAATGACTAAGTCAACTAATGTCATTGCCATTGTGTTGTAACCAGCAGTTGTCCATAAAAGTATGGATGACAGTACTGGAATTGTATCTTGTCTAACTCAGAAATATGATTTCAGCATCTGAAGATCCTCAAACGATCTTTCTCATATATAGTTTTCTATCCACATACTGTATTAGGGAAATAAAGAGCCGCAATAATAAAAACTGAGGTATTCTATATTCATGTTCTGTTAGTACAATGATATTATTCAATATATGAATTTTTTTTTAATTTCACATGTCTTGTTAATATTTTTCTCCACATATACATATTGATCAAGCTGTTAGTGTGAACAAGAACTAATGAAACCCACTGGGAACTACTAATATAAATGTATAAATGATACCATATAATGGAGACTGATGCCTTCATAAATCCACCTGTATAGTGAATAACTCAAGAAAGGCTTACAAAGTCATACCTCTAGTAAACAATTAAAAGAGTAATGTCCTTTATTTATGCACAGAATCAATACCACTCAAAAGGGCACAATGTTAAGACACAAAGTACAATACCAGAAATAGTCAAATATGTATAAATCATTGACCTGCCCTCAGTGGCGGAACTACCGGGGGTGCAGCAGGGGCGCGGGCCCCCGGGCGAAAAGTGAAGGGGGGGCGCCGGCCGAAAATGGCACTTTC
>NW_017306391.1:1374324-1418568 GCF_000935625.1 Nanorana parkeri
AAAAATGTCTGCCCCGGGCGCCCAGAACATAAAGCACATATATTGACAAAATCCATCAATATACAATTAAATGTATCAGGACGTGTTGGTATCCTGATGGCACGGTCACACAGCCTGCTCCTTTCTACATGTTGTTCGCTTCACCATTTCTTCCCCGCTGATGGTTGATTCTTCTTTCAGCATTTGTTCAATTATGAGATTCATACCAAGTGTGGTCTATCTCATGTCCTCTATATATACAGTGCACTTTAAGATCATTGCATGTTTTCTATTATTCACAGAAGAGTTCAGTCTGAATAGAGAGATTCAGAGCGAGACACAGTTTAAGGTTTTATATCATTCCACGTATTAACCACATACAGTTTACTGAATACACTATTGGCCCTTTAAGTAGAAGTTACCTAACTTGTCAGTGGCCTCCGTGACAGTATTACAACAAGCAGCTGACTAATACCCTACAAATAAAACCGGCTTCCTTGTACATTTAACCTTAGAGGAAACAATGACACAATATTTACTCATCCCTCATTGATATTCTTGGATTTAATCAGCTGATGAGACATCCTTTATCTATCAGTGTCAGATCAAATACAGGTGGCCACAGATGGGGAAATCTGAACCACAATACAATGTAATCTGCTCTGATTACACTTATATATCAAACTATTTCACTTCAATTTTGTCCCTAGAGCTTTGTCCAGTGCCCTGCCTGACACTACAATCTCTAAAGTGTGAATCATCCGAAATAGAAAGCAAAAGAATCCAGCTTACAAAATTGCTGTCACCGCTGATTCCGGTCTCACACAGTCCACTGATTTTATCTATTTGCCTGCCTTGGCCCAGCTCTAAAGTAGAACTAAAGGCCAAACCTATTTTTTTTAGTATTGAATAGAATAAGGGAAGGTTATTTATAACAGCTGAATTGCTATCTTTGTGGGGAGATTTCTCTTCACTTCCTGTCCAATAGCCACAACAAGAAGTGAAAGGAAATCCCTCCAAAGAGAGGGAAATCCCTGGTGGTCAGCAGGGTCAGAAGAACTAGTCTCCCATTTGGAAGATTTTCTTTCACCTTCACTCCAGTTCTAATACTCTCCAGGTTTTGGCTTTAGTTGCACTTTAGGGACCCCCTTACTCCTTTCTGATCCGTTGCAGTGGCTCACCACATGCACTATAACATGCCAAAGAATGAGCTTCCTGCATGTGGCGATGGACAAAAAAAAAACAGACTTGCATGTTTTTTTTAATACACCTACAATGCACAGAGTAGGGAATGTAGTGCGCTACAGCTCAGGTGTGTTGCAGGCTACTGTAGTCGTTGGTAAAATACATTATACCATGGGTTACCACAATGCATAGGTGTGATTAAGGCCCCGTTCACACCAGGGCGGTTCGGTCGCTCGGATTTGTCCACGCTGAACCGCCGACATAAACGATCCCATACATTCCTATAGGGACCGTTCATGCGATCATGCGCTGCCACACGATCTGAACCACCTGCCGCCTGAAATGCTCCCTGAGCCTTTTTTTCCTTGCTGCGCAGCGCAGATTCCATACAGATTTGAATGGAAACGTGTTGATCAGAGCGTTTTTAATTGCGTTTCAGCGCTGAAACGCAAATAAAATGCCCAAAACTGCCTTTTTAGAATTTGCACGGAAACCGCGCTGAAACGCATCCGCCCTGGTGTGAATGGGGCCTTAGGAAAGTCAGAGTAAAGTAGGAGCACCTTATCTGTATACTCAATAATAGTCAATGACTTGAAGCCTAACTGCGGGGGGAAAAAATACTACCTCTGCTCTGCAACGGTTAACTGCTTGTTTATATCTAGGAGACCAATGTAAAGGACTTTTAAATGTTTGCTGTCAGAATACATGAACAGTGACTACAGCAAATTGGCTGCAGTCACTGTTCTGCCAAATTTTTTCAGACCAGCTCCTTCGACAAATGTCAATTAAAATATTGACTTTTGTTGAACAAGTGGATGCCGATGGGACCACACACTGCTCTACGGCTAGCTTTAGGGAAATTTCTCTTGCAAAGGGAACAGCCTATTTGCCTTTAGCAAACTACATTTACAACAGGTCTATTCACTAAAGGGTGAAGAGTTTGGAGAAGGCAACAGAAGTGAACAATCCCGGTCGGTTCTAGTGCACTTGCTGAATGCAGCTCGTGCATGTATTCCCCTGCTTTGGAAACAGGTGACTCGGTCCAGCTTTGGTTTTCCAAAATAAACGATATCAGACTCATTGAAGACCTCACCAGCTCCGTCAAGGGCACCTCCTCCAGATTCTCGGCCTCCTGGTACTACTGGATAGACTACACTACCTCTGCGGAATACCGCGCGATCATGGAATCCTGAATGTTAGAGATTGCACACCAATAACACAGATATGTTACCAAATGCTATGTTTGGTAACACCACGCCCTGGAGAATGGGTACACAGTGGACCACCGATGAGGCTAGGTGGCTGGTGAACGGAGGCTGTGTGCCCCCCTCGACTGTGGAATTTGTGTATACCATTCATGCACCTCTTAGGCTTTCTGTGACCATACTGTTGAGATGTTTAATTTCATGATTTCTATGTGTACGCATTGTTTTCTGTGTACAAATAAAGAATTTATTAAAAAAACAGACGTGAACAACATAGCTGAACTGGAAAATGAGCTAAATTGCAGAATTTTTCCAACTTAGCTATTCAGGGCTAGATTTTTCACTTCTCCTGCCTTCTCCAAACTCTTCACCCTTTTGTGAATAACCCTGTTATGATCACTTCTCCTCATCATTGAGTAACTGACAAATCTGAGCTTCTATAGAAAAATCACTTCCCATGATACACTATAAGGTGTGCAAATACAAAATGATGAAAGGGAGTAAAAGTGTTATTTTGTTATATTTCGTTATTTGCAGACATTGTTTACTTCAATGGTCGTTGCTCATACACAACTGGCATGACACACACAAATAAAACTGACACACGCACATAAAACAGCAATCTGTTGATCTTTAACTCTGAATTGAGGCCTCCTTTGATTTCTGATATACCCTGGAATTCATAAAGAGTGTCGGAGACATTCATTGGAAAACCACGGCATAGCTTGTGAAAGATTCATGTCATTGTTGGCGAGCAGTGATGAGATTGGGCTTGGTGCGAACTCAGTTTGCCTGAGCTCACCCAAGCCCTCTCAAAACTGTGATTGAGACCCCCCCCTCCACCCCTGCCACCACTGATTGAGCCAGGGAGGACGTTTGTCACAACTTTGAGCTGTCTTGGGCAAACTCAGGAGACCTGGGTTTGCATTAAGCCCAAGCTCATCACTATTGGCAAGGTGTATATGTACAATCATGGCCATAAATATTGGCACCTCTGCATTTCTGTCAGGTAATGCACCACTTCACAGAGAAAATTGTTGCAAATTACAAATGTTTAGGCATTCTTATGGTCATTTCTTTTGTTTGTATTGCTGTGGCACAAAATGACCAGCTTTCTTTTTGACAAAACAAAATTACAGATGTTTGGTAAAACCCATCATTCTACTGGTTTCAGAAAAAGAAATGAGGTCTTTAAAGAATAAAATACAGTTCCTACAGTCAAACATGGTGGAGATTCACTGATGTTTTGGGGTTGGTTGCTGCTCCGGGCACCGGATGTCTTAACTGTGTGCAGGGCATTATGAAAACTGAAGACTACCAAAGAATTCTGGGGTGCGATGTAGGGCCCAGTATCAGAAAGTTGGTTCTCCGTCAGAGGTCATGGGTCTTACAGTAGGACAATGACCCAAAGCACATGTCAGAAAGCACCCAGAAATGGTTTCAGACAAAGCACTGGAGAGTACTGGACTGGCCAGCAATGAGTCCAGATCCAAATCCCATAGAGCACCTGTGGGGAGATCTCAAAACAGCAGTTGGGAAAAGGATCCTCTCCAATCTGAGAGACCTGGAGCAGTTGGTGAAAGAAGAGTGGTCTAAAATTCCTGTAGAGAGGTGTAAGAGACTCATTAATGGTTACAGGAAGCACTTGATTTCAGTTATTTTTTCCAAGGGCTGTGCTTGAGGGTGCCAATAATTTTGCCCAGTCCATTTTTGGAGTTTTGCGTGGAATGTGTCAGATTTGGCTTTTTTTTCTCCACTTGTTTGTGTCATACCAATACAAACAAAAGAAATAAACATGAGAATACCTAAACATTTGTTATTGCAACAATTTTCTGCGCAAAGTGGTGCATTATCTGACAGAAATGCAGGTGTGCCAATACTTTTGGCCATGACTGTATCTGTTGCAGAATTGTTTCAGACAGATTTCTGTCTGCGACACAACATCGGAAGTAGCATGTGCACATATTTGAAATACAAGTAATGATCCTGTAGAGATATAGCTGACATCAGCACTTCTATTAGAGTTCACTTCTTCTATCAATGAAGTAATGTCATGTTTTCGATAACTCCGCTCCGAATCCAGTAATTAGGTTAGACACATTCTACATCTTCTGCCAAATGACGACTCTGTACTTGTCCAAGAAGCTTTGTCAGGAAGTTTGTTGGCACACCCACCATGCTCACACCTAGTTAACCCTTGTCACTGACAGACTCACAGGTACACAAGAGGCAAGTACATGAAAACTTGAAGTTAGCTCTCCACACCGTGTCATCCGACTCCGTTGCGTGCTAAACTAGGCTTTGTGAAGAAGGGAGGAAAATTTGTTTGTATAGAAGAATAAGCTGGAAATTGCTTTAGAGGAAAGAAACATAATTTTCTGTCTCTCGGATCCTATTTTACTCAATTGGTGGCTTTACGTTGTTTGATGTTCAATCTACTCTTCATTCTGAGATCCAGCCACACAGTTTGCCATGGTAAGTGAGGAATCTATCGGTGTGTCCATAACGCTTGTTGCTTGAGGTCCATTTTCTGGCTGGACTGTGATGAGGGACTCTAGGAAGACTTTGTAGTTTTGTAAACAGAAGATGAAGTTTCGTGTCTTGTTGCTATATGCCGAATACAGATAGCTCTTTGTTTCTTGTGCAGCTTGTCCTACCAGTATCTGTTTGCCTAGAGTGATGAGTGCTATTTAGTAGAAAAATGTGAAATGTGCTCCTTATGGGAACGGTTCACATAACATTAGGAACACAGTGTGACAGTAGATCTAAGACAGTTTAACTGGGAATGAGTCAAATATATCATCACCAATGCATTCAGTTTCACTCCAAAGACCCACCATGGATTGCCCCACCAAGACCCGTCCATTTAGTCTTTGTTTACACTTGTACATCTGTATTTTAATGCTTTTTTAGCACATTTTTGTTTGTTGTGCGTTTTTCATGCATTGTGCATTTCATTTTGGCCAATAAAGGTAAAGTATAGGTTGCTAGGAGGTGGGGGCTTGTTGTCATACTCTAAAACACATGAAAATGCATGTTACATACATGCAATGAGATCCCTTTGGAGTCTATGGGGCTTACACACTGTCACATCAAAAGAAGCACTTGGAACATTTTCTAAGTCTCTGTTCACATTTGTGTGTCTACATTTTTTATGCATTTTTAGCACATCTTTGATGTGTGTTTTTATTGTATTGTATTTTTGTTTTGGCCAATTAGGCTGAAATAAAATAGAGGTTGCTAGGGGGGCTTGCTGTCATGCACTAAAATACACAACAGTTCATGTTCTATGCATTTTTTCACGTGTCTCTATTGAAGTCTATGGGGCAAAAATTTCACTGTGAAGCACCAAAAGAAACAACTGCATCTTTCTAAAAATTGTACTGCGTCATGTTGCATAACAACTCGCTGAAACTCTTTTATTGAAAGTCTCACAGCCTCAGAATGTCCCACCTCAGGTCTGCTTTCCCTAACGCATTTCACCCAATTATGGGCTTAGCCATAGAGATCGCTGCTGTGAAGAAGCAGTGTGATTATCATGCATACCTTGCATCATGTTGCATAGGTGTGAACAGGCACCATAAAGAAGAAAGGGATTGCCATTGATGTGCATGTGTCAACAAACATGCAACAAATCACACTAGCGTGGGCGCAAAAGCGTGTCGCATAAGTGTGTACGGGCCCCAGATAAAATAATGGGATACCCTTTGTTTTGCATTGTTGTGCGACGTGCCAAGCAGTTCAAGTCATGCAGACTTGCCAAACTTTTGATTTGCATGATATTACAGAAATAGATTGGTTTGCATTGTTACAGAAATAGATAATGATAGAGTAGATTCCCTACTCCCCAACAAACTCTGCCTTTGTTTCATTGCTGATTTAATATGCAATCCACCCTTAATAAAAGCACCTAATCTATCAAGTACATGTAGATGTTAGTAAACTTTCAATATATGTATAACAAAAACTATACTATGATCAGGAAAACACAACTTCTAAACAACTTCTAAATAATAGTGCAAAGGGAAATGATATGTTGCAAATCACAACACCCATGTAGATGTTAGTAAACATTCAATATATGTATAACAAAAACTATACTATGATCAGTAAAACACAACTTCTAAATAATAATAATAATAATGCAAAGGAAAATGATATGTTGCAAACCACAACACCCAAGTAGTAGTGTAATGAGATAATTGAGCTGTGATTGGGTATATTGTGAGATTACACACTTGCTTACTATATGTAGCAAGGGAGGGTGGAAATTTACACTTTGTCAGGTTCACACCTGTAGTCCTGTCTGTGTTTTGGTTGCAGACATGAATCAACTTTTGAATCCATTTTGAAAGATTCTGTTGTCCCTCCAGCACAATATAGAATGAGCAGCACAGATACCTCCTAGGTATTTTAGATATGGCCCATACCTAGGACAACCATATTTGCTTGTTTTTCTAACTACCATTTTCTTAAGTAAGCCTTTTAAGTATACTCACAAACAGATATTACACACATTTTGTATATGGCTATTGTAAATGTTGCTTATAGATATAGGTTGTTGTTATGGAAATTCAACCCAAACTGGAACTTTACATATTTAGTGAGTTGTGCAGAAATGGTCAAGTCTCCACTTGTGGCTAGCTTTATGGCTATTGTAAAGCTGAAGAGTTCAAAGGCCAATTACAGGCTCTCCAATATAGCTCCCTTCAATCGGTAGAATGTACTCTGCTCCTGATCACCTCCTATGCCTTTCTCATAAATCTTACCTGATATCCAAGAAAAACCTTCCCAATTGCTAAATGACCAAGCTCGGATAAGCTTCATTAAAGACTGCAAGATAATCAGGAGCAGAGTGTTTATATCTTCTAGAGTAGGCCATGTTGGAGGATCTGCAGTAGATTGTTATTTTTTTTAATTTATTTATCACAGGTATTTATATAGTGCTGACAATTTACAAAGCACTCTACATAACTGCACATTCACAAGTCCCTACCATCAGTCAAAGAGCTTACAATCTAAAATCTCACATGCATACATACACGCACACACATACATATACTGGGGCCGACTTAGACAGGAGCCAATTAACCTTCCAGTATGTCTTTGGAGTGTGGGAGGACATCGAAGTACCCGGACGAAACCCACACAAGCACAGAGAGAACATGCAAACTCTATGCAGATAGTGTCCTGACCAGGGTTAAAACTGGAAACCCCCAGTACTGTAAGGCAGAAGTGTTATTGTGCTTAGTCACTAAACAAAAAGTAGCCACAGGCGAGGAGTGTTGCTGAGCAGTTAATGCACAACCAGTATAATTTATGTGGCCTTTTGTTTTTTTACATACTTAACTAATTGTGCATAATGACAGTTTGAATAGAGCTATGTACTTTTTATATCTACTATTTTGGCTGCTGGTCGTGTCCCTGCTAGATGGATTCACACTGCTGTTTGTCATGGTGACCATTGTCACAAGGACTAACAGTGTTATTCACAAAAGGGTGAAGAGTTTGGAGAAGACAGGAGAAGTGAACAATCTAGGACAACATAGCTGAACCAGAAAGTGAGCTGAATTGGAGAATGTTTTCAAAATCAGCTGTGTTGTCCTAGATTGTTCTTTTCTCCTTCCTTCTCCAAACTCTTCACCCTTTTGTGAATAGCCCTGTAAATGTGAGTGAAAATCCAAAATTTTGAGCTGCCACCAGAACAGGAATAGAGGGGAAAATCTCCTAATCGGGAAACTTGTTCCTGTGACAAATGTTTACGGTCCCTTACAAATGGTCCAATCAGGAGGGGATCCATGCATGGATCCCCTCCTGATCAGAACGGATGTCCGTGTCCATCAAGTTTTTTCTACCACCTTGCACCTTTAAATAGTTAAAAATTAACAAAAAAAATTAAATGTTGGCATACATTTTTCACTTCTCCTCTCTTTTACATACGTTTCACCCTTCTGTGAATAACCCTGTTAGATGCTATGTGTCCTGGGCCAAAAATTATCCCAGAAGTGGAGTTGCTATGTAAACAGATCACCCATTTTTAAGGTTTTGGCTTTTTCAGAGGTGTATTATTAAGGCATATGAACAATATAATTGAAGAATATGAGTGCCCAGTTCTTTTTTAATTAAACCGCCTCTAGTGGTCTTAGTATTGTATATATTAGATCAGTCTGGGTGTTTTACTGAAGGCTAAGGGTACATACATATCTCTGTTCAGGATCTTGCTAAATATTGCTGAGATAATGCAGACATAAAGTCTGTGGACTTTGTGAAGATTGTGTCCTAGTCAGATTATAACTGTAACATATTTGCTTGTAGTCACATATTTGACTTTTTAATTACCAGATCTGTTTTTCTAATCAAAACCTTGTAGCAGTAGCGCAAGATTGATAGAAACAGTATTCCCTTTTTTGCACTTTTCTTTATCTTAAAGGCTAAGTTTACTTTATGACCATGTTTCATATTACACCTATATTTTGGGTATAATGTAGACATGTGCGATTCGTTTCGTTCCGAATCGAAATTCGGATGTATCCGCATTCCGAATTACAGATATAACGAATGCAAACGAATCCGAATTTCCATTTCCAAAATTCGTTAGCGGTAGTTCGTTCGAAAGTCCGTTTCGTTTTTGTTTCTTATTCGTTTCGTTCGTTGAAGAAAAACTACCCCCTCATATGTCACTTTGCTGCAAACGAATGAACGAATGCACGAAACGAATAAGAAACGCAAACGAAACGAACGTTCGAACGAACTACCGCTAACGATTTCGTCCGAATTCCGAATCCGAAATGACTTTCACACCCGAATCCCGAAAAACGAAATAACACAAATCAGAATTTAAAACGAAACGAAACAAAACTAATTTTTTGGCAGTGCACATGTCTAGTATAATGTGAAACATGGTCAGATCCCAATCCCACCGCTCCCCTCCAGCCCTAACCAGCATCATGGGGTTTTTCTCTCTGCAGGCTTGTTTACATTTTAAAATGTTGTCATGGCTGTGTGTGGCTCCGCCCACAAATCCATGTTATGCATGGCTCTAATGCAAAAAAAAAAAATGCACATGTTTTCTTTTATGACGTGGGCATTTATAATTTTTTCTGTCAAAAGGTGGAATTTCCCTTTTAATTAAGTTTTAATAATTGAAAGTTTCACAGAATTCTGACACTTCCAGGAGTGTCCGATCCCTGGCTGTGTTGCCCCCTGTTGCTGCTCTACCTCTTCCCCTATGTCACTGGGTCACCAGCACAAGACAAAGAATAGAAATGTGCATACAGACCAGCCAGCAGCTGCTTTTCTACTGTCATCAAGGTCGGTTCCCATATTTATATCCTACCAGGTTCACTTTAAGACACCTGCAGGGACATGCAAGATGCACTGAACTATGTGGAAAGTGTTACCTAACACAAGTCATCCCTGAAATCTTAGCATTTTAGGCAAGCTTATGATTGGCTTGCATGGATTAGCTGAGGCATGTATAACCAACATGATGCTAGTGATGCCTTCATTCTCCGGCTTCTAATCAGCTAACTGCATTTGTTGTTCTACATGGTTCCTGATGGGCGACTAAAGGTATGTCCTGTGTAGAGATTTTCATTGTATGGCTCTTGGCATTCATTGCATTAAATTAACCAAACATAAGAAACCACATTACCTTGATTTTGTTTTTTATTTAACAAAGCTACATGTATCCTTTAATCTGTAGTAGAGTGTATGTGCCAACATAAGCAACATAACCAACCTTACTGCTGTGCGTTCTTAGTGCATTTGTTGCACTGCTACTATTGTGATCTGATCAGGTAGATATTGAGCTATCTGATGGCGTATAATTCAGAAACCTGATATGCGTGACTAATAGTTTAAAAAAAAGAATTATTTGGTGCATTGAAGTATTCAGTTAAATTATTTTTAGATAATATGTCTGGAGAAAAATGGCAGCATAATTACAGCAGTAGAATTTCCAGGGCTAACCACATGCAATGGTACTTTGCATTAGATTTTTCTTTTGTATTAAGTTGGCTATACACAATTATATTTTCTTCGTTTAGCCTACCGGCTGAACATAGATATTATAACAGATTCCTCCATCAATGCTACAAGCGTGGATGGAGGGATCCCCTGCTGTCAGAATACCTGAACGGAGCTTGTAGCTGATGAGCTGCTAGCTCCATTTGGCCAAGAATATTCCATCATGATCCTTCGATCTGTTGATTGGGAGATGCCATGCGGAAGGGTGCCGACAGCGGTATCCACTATGCGAATTTCAGCCGGTTCATATGGAACTGGCCAAAATCCGATGCATGTATACCCTACCTTACAGTACACAGAATTAAGCCCCCTTGGTTCCAGCAGAAAGTGTGAAACTGTGTTAGATGAGGGGGCCAGAGTTGGGAGTTATTGCAGCAGACCCCACCAATGGAGTCCCAGAGGGATATAGAGCCAGTTCTTTAGTCTATTGGAACCTACCCAGTTCTGAAATATTAGTTCTGGATGTACTGAGTCTTCAATGAAGTTCCCAGTGAAATTAGTTTGTTCTAAAAATATATTTATAGTCTTTTTGCATCCCATTTCTTTTGTAGGCCTTTTTTCACACATTGCAGTAAAGCAGGTTACTCTGTGGTGCTGTTTTATTTTAATGACATCTCTAAGCACTTTCGTAATGCAACTTTGGTGCAGTGAAAGGCAAGGCATGGTGACTCACTACTGCGTGTTGCAGTGTACTGCTTAAACAAATTGCACTGGGTACTATTTAATATCCATGTGAAATGTTTGGCATGGGCTGCCTTAACCCAATGCACATGACATAATATGCATTACCAACCGATCATCCTAGTGTGAATGGATCATAAAGCTGAGCTCCATATCATATGTATACATTAAATGTCATCAGAATGTATACCTTAAAAACTATTACATTTATTGTAATGTAAGTAATGGATCTTTCTTTATATCAGTTGCCTGTAATCTAATTTTTAGCAGCGGACCAGAGCCAATTAGGTGTGCGGCAAACATATACTTTACAGAAGAAAGGGAGGAGACATGAGTTCATCAGTCTTTTGCTACTCCTACACTGTCCAGTCACAGGATAGGGTTGGGGAATGTTTACGTTGAATTGCTTAACTGCAGTAGACAAAAGTCAGGTTACCAATCTAGCTTTGCTGTCTAATGAAATACAAATCCTTTGGCAGGTAAAAGAGTTCCCATGCATGCATTTCAGCTATGTATTGAGAGCCGGAGCTGGACCCTGCCTGGACCTCAACTTTAAAAATGAAGAGCTACTGTGTTAAATTGATGATTTTTGTATTTAAATATGCATCAGCTCTTACTTTATGCACGCACCTGTATAGTAGATCCTTCATCTTGTGGTAAATGTGTGAAGTTACTGTACCCACTACTGTCTCATCCTGCTAGTGTCACCGGGTTTAAAGTGTCTAATGCACAGTGAATTACATTTTCATATATGTACACTCACTCAGAAAATGCCTAGCAACCAAATAAAAGGCATTAGTATTCTGTCATTACGTATAGTGAATTAATTGGAAATCTTTTGGCTTGAGTGAACATCTTTGTTGAGATATTAAATCATCAGGATTATAGGATTACATTGTCTTCCGTTGACAATGATATTCTCAGAGTCAGATATGTGTTAGTCATTTTTTGTATATGATTAGGTATGCACAAGTTTTTAACCCAACATTATAAACAGTGGTAGAATTGAAATCTGCAGAGGATATGGCCACAATGAAAATACATTTAGTGCCTGGCCTTACACTGAGTAATTTTAATTATTTACATAACTTGTCAGTTTTTTCTTCTAAAAGCAGATCCTGAGTTTTAATACAGTATGTATATATATAATTTTTATGTTCGACAAGTTATGCCATTAAAGTATGTCTAAAGCCAAAAGTTTGTTGCTAGCTTTGGAGTAGAAAATCTTTAATACCCCTGTCAGGGTTTTTCTTGCTTTCTTGTTTGGGAGAATACCCATTACCAAAAAAATGTGTTCATATTGGAAGACTTTCCTTCAACAATTGTAAAATGTTGGATTTACCCCCACTTCTGTCCTGGAGACAGTGGTCACGAAGACAAATGGAGTGGGAAAATCTCACCAACTGGGACACCGACAACTATAAAAACTTGACAGGGGTTCCCCATTTGTGGGATTTCCCCGCATTTCCTGTTTGACTACTATCGTAAAGAACAGGAAGTAAGGAAACAACCCTCAATAGGGGCAAACAGAGTATTTAAAGGGTATATCTGGGCAAAATAAACATATTCAATATATACTTTCCAGTGCATGCTAATTTCTCTATTAACTCCTTACAAAATGCTACAATTATATCCTTATGGATGTCTATACATCATCTAGGTTACTTACTGTTTATTTATAGATTTGTATTTATTAGCATGGACTAATTTAATATATACATATATCGAAATATTATATTACATGTATGTTTTAAAAATGGCATAATAAATATTTTCTATAAAACAAATTAATAAAAAAAAATACAAATTGGTGAATCATAAACAATAATATGGTCTTTAGAGTTACATTGCCATCATGTATCATATTTTTAGCTGTGAATCGCTGAAAACACAGTATGATATTATACCTGCACTGAATAACTGAGCAAGTGTTCAGGAATGTGTAATATGAGAAAAATGAGAAGATTTATAACCGTTGGAAAGCAGACACTTTAAGGCGGAGAGCAAAACAGTAACTGTTAACGTTGGTATTTTGATTGATCAGTTACCTTTTAAAAGACCTCTTTGCAGCTTCAAGATACTGTATGATACCTGTTATAGATGATACATGTAAGCCAGGGAAGACCACTTTAATGTTCACCTTGCCCACTGGATTTAGTCCACATTCACACCGGGATTCCTGTGTCAGGCAATTTGATTTCCTGCAGCAGGGATCCCAAATCTTCCATTTACAAGTGGCAGCTGTCACCCATTCAAGTTAATGATTAGGTGACAGCAACTGCATTTGAATTTGGCAGAAAGTGTCACGATCCATTGTGCGTCCAGGGATTCTGATTGATCCCTAACCACAAGTAATCGTATCACATACAATTAAATGCGGGGTGCCAGCTTTCTGCCACTTTCAAATGCGGCCACTGTCACCCGATCATTAACTTGAATGGAACATAGCTGCTGCTTGTAAACAGCAGATTTGGGATTGCTGCTGCAGAAAATCGCAATTTCCTGACGCAGGAATCCCTAAACGCACAGAGTATAGGTGTGAATGAGGGCTTAAAGATGTAAAAGTATTCTCTTGGTAAAAAAAAGTCTAGCCTCCAGCTCACTCTTGTGATAGGCTATAAGTTCAATACAAATTAGCTAACTAAATATGAGATTGAAGTCCATCACGGGGGTGAGCTTGGAGCGGTGGCTACTTTACAACACACACAGGGACCATGGGGAACAAAAGTAGCCACCCTCCAGAAGGAAGGATGGTGTCAGCAGGAATTAAGAGGTGATTTGAGGATCTACAGCCGACTGATACAAAAATAAGATACATTTTTGGTAATAGTTAAGGTACTTGAATGCATTTTTAATATTTAACTCCTGAGTTTAGTGTCACTTTAAGGCTGGAACAAGCTCCCTAAAGATGCAGGCATGGAGGATTTTGTTGCATTAGATGTGCCATGCCTACCAGAACTATTATTAAGAAGTCAGTGAACAACTGGTTCCTGTGAACTGAAAAAAGAAATATGGAAGATGCCACTGTTGTCTACTTTTTAAAAGATAAGTATTGGGAGAGTACAATATACTCTTCCCAATACTTAAAGCCAGCGTGGGACACTGCAGCTATCACATGCCGAAAGCTAAGCAATGACATAACCACTGATCGCTGAGCTCATAGTGTCCTCCGGAAGAGAGCGATGACACTGCTCCCTGCTGGGATACCCCCCTCCCCTCTGCTCCTCCATGGGGGGACAGACAGTGGAGGGGGAGGGCACAGCTGGCTTTGGCTCTAGAGAGGCAGAGCCAGCTGTCAATCAGCCAGCCAGGTGGATTTGACAATATTGTCAGGATCCGTTGCAGCTCTGCACTGTCAGAACATAGTGGGCATTGGCCCGCTATATACTGCCTTTTTGTCACAGGACTACATTAGTAAATGTATTCCTGTGACCCAGAAGAGAAGTAAAGCCAAAAAAAGGTTTGGCTTTACTTCTCTTATAAAAGGTCTAGACACTGGGGTTGTTTTTTGTTCCTGACTTCACTACCTAGTGGGTCAATGACCTGGAATACGTATGCAGGATGGGAGTTGAGGCTTTTCAGACTTCCCTGCCTACATGTTTGCTCCAGGTCAATGATTTACTAAGTTGTAACAAATGAATGAGGATAACATTAACAACAAACAACAAGTTTTAAAGTCAGCTCCAATATTGGTGACTCTCATAGCTACTTGAAGACAAGAGTTGACAGTCATCTAAAGTAGCCATTTCAGGTGATGATCTCATAAATGTGGGCCCTGTCCATACTCTGCACCTTCCCTCTCTCCTTCCCTGTATTCTGTAAATCAAATCTAAAGTGTGAACTAATTGCCTAAACCAGCACACACCCTCAGGAGTCTACCTGTCAGGTTTCTTTTCAGTTGTGTACCCTATCTGCCCTAAATATGTTCTGATACTTCTTGATTCAATGGGTTGCAAGTCAGGTGCACCACCCACCTCAAAAGCCTCACTGTTGGCCATTGAGGATGTCTATAACTGTACTCGGCAACACTGAAATGTAAAAAGGTGGAGGTGGACCAGGCACTTGACCTATCAATGCACGCAGTGCCTGCTATGTGCCTGACACTGCTGGATTAGGTAATTTTTTTCTACTTCATGTTCACTTTATATACACTTTTGAATACTAGTCTTTACGTAAGAACATTCCCTTTTATATTGTCATGCCCAATCAAATGTGTCTGCGGCAATGACCTCAAAAAAAAAAGTGAAAGAGGATCATTTGAACTGTCCATAAATTGTTGATGTGCAAGTATTGGTGCAATATGTTTTGCACTTTGCCTTACTAATTATTGTGCTTGATTCCATTTATGAAATGCGTATTTGGACATAAACATTGCCAGCTGTTTATAATCACATGTTCAGGGTTTAGTACATGCTACAGTCACTGCTTCTTTAGAGTTTGCCCACCACTGAACAACAATGAATTAATATTTAACCAACACTTTAACAACAATTTGTAGTACTTTTTTTATTTTCTGTACATACACTGCATATTGTAAATGGCAAGATGTGGCTGTAACATAATTTAATGCTACGACTATCTTATTTATATATGTCATATAGAAATTGAGGTAAAGTACTGTATGTGTATAGGCAAAACTTTTTTATTTGGATGAGTAGTGAAGGGTTCACACTCCTATCAGGTGATTTTTTTGCTGTTTGTGTCCCGATGAGAAACTTCCCATCCCGTGCTTGAGACTCAATGTTAAATGAGAGGAAATGTGCACATCTTAGACAGTTCTCATTGGCATACCTATTGGTTGATATACCCTCAACTTTAGCTATGGTGACCAGGCTTAAATTTTGGATTTCCCCTCATTTTCTGTCTCATTGACAGTGGTCACCAGAACTAATGGTGGCCATGCACTGTGCGATTTTTGTTTGAAAATCCTACACAAACAGTCTTTTGAACGATAATCTAACAGTTGATGGTACCTCACCGATTTTTGTTTTTCATATTGTGATGGAAATTTTTCGATCGGTCAGGTTGGAAAATGTTTCTCTGGCTGAACGAAAATCAGAGAATTAGTGGGGATTTAGTTTGTCAAAAATCTCAGCAAAAACACAGCACATATGCAAAGGGGGTTTATTTTCGGCGTTCATAAAAAATTGGTTGGTTAGTATGGCTAACAAACAATTTCCGAAATCGACATTTGAATGTGCTTTATGCGGTATTCGAGCTATAATCGAAGAAGGGTTCGTTGCAGAAATAAACATTTCCAACCGAAAATCTACTAGGGTATGGCCATCTTAACCCTTCCTTACTGTATCAAAAAAAACAATTTTGCCTTTTGTCTAACTTTAAAGCCCCCCTCTGGGCATTAGAAAAAAACATCCTTGCAGTGGGACCTCTCTGCACCGCAAAGGTAAATACTCATTAAAACCACACTCCAGGAGAAAACTAATAATTTACACACCACATTACGTGTGTCAATTATTATTGTGGAGGGCTTCTGCAGAGTATAAAAATTGTACCTTGCAGCATTATGTCTCCTACACACAATGCTGAGCTTCCAGGCACTAAGGGGAGTGAGCGATGCGACTTAAGCAGTAGAGAAAAAAAATCTGCGAATGCCTGTGAACGTCTCAGCTGCAGTATGCATGATAAGGGGTGCAAACAAATATGTATGCTCAGCTTGAAATTTCCCAGCATCCTTCTCAAGCTTGTGAGAACTGCTACTCCACGCCTGCATTCACATTGAGCAGACTGTATTTTAGGAGTTTTTGATGCATTTTATTTGTGGTTTTTTTGGGGAGTTTTACGTGCATTTATGAGCATTTGTAAGGCTTTTTACAAGTGTTTTGCATGCATATTAAGCTTCAGGTGTTTTTGTGTTGACCAACAGAAAGCAGTTCTGGAGGATAAAAATGCATGTCAAAATGCATATGTCATATGTTTACAGGACTGCTCAATGATGTCTATGGGGCCAAAAATGCCTGCTTATGCTCAAAAAAAGGCTAATGTACTTTCTTGAGCTTAGGGCATACAGCATAGGACAACAACCGATACAGTTGTTGAACAGAGACAATTAGAAATTAGATTATGCATGCTGAGCGTAGTCAGGCATAGGGAAACAAGCTGGGGAACACTTATGTGTGAATAGGGGCTAAGAGTTCAGTCATTTCTGCTTTTAATAGCATGATTAAGCTACTGTAAATCACATTGATAAAAGAAACCTATTGAAAGGAATACAAATAACTTTCAATTTCTATTTGTTGATGTGGTCATTCATTCTGATCCTCAGCTAGTGACAGCTAAGTAGATCTAAACCAGGAAATAAAGTGCTGATACTGTACATGGATGAAAAACAAGCTGTCTGCACTTATCTTAAAGTCTTAGGCCCCTTTCACACGTTCCGGTTAGGAAAGGATCCATGCACGGATCCCCTCTTGATCAGAACGGATGAGAAACTGACAAGCCAACCTGATCGGAAAGCACGCGTAAAAGGGGCCTTACTTTCTTCAGTCTTATTAAACTGATAGGTCTCAACTTGATTAAAAACGTGACCTGTACAAAGCATTCTCAGTGCAGGCTGTGCTGTAAAACAGTGAGGGGGTTGGATACTGACACAAAAAATTTAGGTCCCTTTCGTAAGGCTGGTCCGATTGGGTTCACCTGTCAGTTTTCCAGGCAGACCCAATCGGCTGCCCAATGCAAGTCCGTTTGCACCAGGTTACCTCCGGCCAGGTCCAGAGAAACAGGCCAGTTTTGCCGGGCCGGATTGTGCCGGATCAGGGGTAATCTGACGTAAATGGACACATGTCCGTTTACATCTGTTTCCCCATAGACCGTCATGTGGTCCGGCAGTTTCCGTTTTTTCCTCCAATCACAAGGTGGAGGGAAAAATTGTACAGACACGGATGTCACAGCAGTGACATCTGCTCCGTACTGCTGTGATCAAGAGAGGGATCCGTGCACGGATCCTCTCCTGATCAGCCCGTGTGAAAGGGGCCTTAAGGTTCCAGGTACTGGACTGCAAACTAACTGTACTCAACGTTGTCTTAAATTGGGATAGTGTCAGCTGGCTGGAATGGCTCCCTGCAGCAGTCAAAAGTAGCTTTCCTCTGAGCCCAAGTTGTCCTGGACCTGTCCAAGCCTGTTACTGGACAGTGAAAGGAGAAGCAGTACAGTGATGAGCTCCTCCTCTCTGCTAATCTGCTTATCCCCAATATCATCATGCTTCTTGTCAGCACAGGAACTGACTGGCTACTTGTACTGCTTCCTTCTCTGACACCCCAGTCCTGCTATACAGCTGAGTGCAATAGGCTGATACCAGGCCAGATTCAGGTGTTTACACTGCTTGCATTTAAAAAATACATTTAATAATGTATAAGTGATTACAGAGCTGGATGAATCTGTGTCTATTATATCTGCCTGGAGGTCAGCTTTAATTCTAAAAGCTGATTTTCATTTAAGCCATAATTCTTCAGCAGCTGTCTTCATGGAAATGTTGATCTTCTTGTCTGGAAAAAAAAAAAAGAAATGTAAAAAAATTAGCTTTATGGCCTGTTCGCATAGCGTTAATTGCATAATACAGTGCGATTAATATACGCTATGGCACAATGCACCTAGCTTGTGTTACCATTCACTAGGTGCATTGCCATTAATTTGAATGGCATCCCAACACAACTCCCAGCCACATGCACTACTTTTTTCCACCACACGGCAATGCATGGTATTGTAGTACTGCACATTGAAGTGCACGGCGGCCAGGAGGTGCATTGGGATGGCAGATGAATGCCAGCGCACACTAACACATTAAACGTGTGTTAATTACACAATATCATGTAGTTAACGTAATGATTAGGTGTAAACGGGCCAGCCAAAGCGCTACAGGTTGCAAAGAGCTAACAACCTAGGACGCTCTGGCTGGAAAGGAGGCGGCAGGCACACCTGCCTTCCTGCCCCAGGGGACTCAGTGAGATGCCGCTTGAGGCCGGTACAGATCCGTGTAGCATGTACGGCTGTATCAGGCAGCTCCCGGGAAGGACAGGTGCTGCGTGTGATTTTACGCAGCAGCCTGTTCTAATCTATGGGAGTACACGGCCGTACGCTCACCCGAACTGCACATCCGTGCCGGGGCAGGTGTCCGTACTCTGACGCAGACAGGATGGATCCTGTCTGCGTCCGAGCATGGACACCAGCACCGATGTGCAGTTTGGGGGAGCATACGGCGGCGTACTCCCATAGAGAATGACAGGCTACTGTGCACAATACACGCAGCACCTGTCCTTCCCAGGAGCGGCCCGATATGGCCATGCACGCCGCACGGATCTGTACGGACCGGCTCTTAGCAGTGTGAATGAGGCCTAAAATGTGTGAGTGAACCCTAAAAGTTTTTGTTTCTGTGCAGATGGAGTTAAATTACCATATAACACATTTGCTGCACATACGTATTGTGGTGGCAGAGATGCACATCGCAGTGGGGGAGCAAGGAGGAGGTTGAACGTTTCTTGCGCTATTTCCCTCCTACATTGTGTGTGTGTGTGTTGATTCCTCCTCTTGCGTATGAGGTGTGATCTCCACAGTGCTGCTAGGTTTGGTATATTGGCTACTATTGGGCTAATACCCTCTGTTCCCAAAAAGAAAGTATAAAGTATATTCCACTATTTCAGGGGTAGGCAATTCTGGCACTCCACTTGTTGTGGAACTACAATTCCCATGAGGCATTGCAAGACTAACAGTTACAGGCAGAGGCATGTTGGGATTTGTAGTTAATGCACAGAATTGCCCAGCACTGCACTCTATGGGTAATGGTACTGGCCCAGGTCATAGTTGGACACAGTACTTATATAAACAAAGCAAATATTGTACTTGCTTCACTTACACCTTGGCAAGTTCTTCCTGCAATGTTTGCAGATGTATCGACATGTTGTTTGAGACCTACTGTGTGTCAGAAGCTTGGCTCTATTACTGCATGCTGTTGTGGTGTTTTGCTGTGTAGTGTCTCAGCTAACGCTGGCAGGAAGTCAGCTTCACTCAGCGCTGTGTTGACATTACAGGGCACACCTATGTTGGAGAAGCTGTCTAGTATATCTCCAGAGGGAGTTTTATTATGGAACGGGGAGGAGGGCACCCCTGGAATGAGCCCTAGGCAAGATTACTCCTCCCTTTCTAATCCAGCACGCCAAATGAATGTTTCCATACAGCAATGGCCAAGCTTCATGTATAAAACGTGTTTATGGGCTATAGAAAGCATGGCAAGGGAAATATCGCTGCACTTTATGGTATCGTAATACACAAAACCTTTTATGTTTATAAGCTGTTCTCATGTCTTTCATGTTGGTTGCTTTATTTGGAGCACTGTAGCCAGTCATAACTATATTCCAGCAGACCTTGAGCTATGTGCAAAGTAGGGTTGCCACCTTTTCTTCCAGTAAAACCCGAACACTCTAGCGACGGACGGAATTTTTGGGGGGAGAATGAGTCGCGGCTTATATTTAAATAGCACTACCCATTAATATGTAAATATCACAGTCTAAGCTATTTTCAGGGGGGGGGGGCAGTAGCCCCTATCTTAATTTTGGTTGCCCCTGTCTGCCTGACAGCTTGTGTCTGGGTTTCAGCTGCCATGAAACCTGGACAGAGCATTCAAAACTGTCCGGGTGAATCCTGGACAGTTGGCAACCCTAGTGCAAAGGTGTGCAAAGTTGTGAATGTATTACATTCATGAAAGTGGGCCTGAAATCAGATCAGGTGGCCATACACCAAACAAAAGAAATCATTAGATTCTACAGAGCACAGATAGAGAAATCCCTGCTGCTGGCTATTGTATTCAGCAGTTTTTGCTTCTGCGGCTGCTGAATACCCAAACAGTGCTGTCTGTGTGAATCCATTAAAAAAGTCCCAAGTTTCTATTTGAATGTTCTTATAGACTTGTTTGAAGCTGTTCATCTGAGCATTCAGTGGCACCACCTTGGCTTTCCCTTTCCATCTCACCACACGAATACGGACCAGTGGCGGTTTTGTCCAGACCACGATAGCCTACCTGCGCTCAGTTAAGGCTGGCTGACATTTGATGCCCCAGCCTCCAAGGTTGGTGCATCCGCTGCCAGCCATGGCTCACCTCGGGCCCCCCTCCTCTTCAGTTGTTGGTTGCTAGGACCGCTTGTATCCTAGCAACCATTGACATCAGGTGTCTACTTCCTCTGCAGTCTTTGGTTGCTAGGACAGCCGGCAGGTGACGTCAAATGTGTTCTCTGCACCCAGCATTACAGGAGGATGGACCACCAACACCTTCTAGTAAACTAAGGTATGTGGGGACAATAATATAAAGGGGCACTCTAAAGGGGTCAAACAATGTAAGGTGGCACTCTAACGGGGACCATATATTTTACTACTTTGAATAAAATTTAGAATGAGCAGAATTAAGTTCAGCCTACTGGTTCGGCCCTCAACAACAATCCCAGTTTCTCATGTGTCCCCTTGAGAAAATGAATTGCCCACCCCTGTGCAACTTGAATAAAATCACAGATGTTTTATACCGGTTTGTTTTGTGCCTAGCACATGTGCATTACAATATGCACAAATCACATTCACTGTTAGAATTCTATTTGTTCAGATAAGAAACAAGAACATTTTCCAACCTGCTCCTTTGATTGTCCGCGTCACTACGAATGTCGATTTAGATACCGCTGACCATTAGAAAACCGAACAAACAGAAAAATAAAATGTTCAAACAAAATTGTACTGGTGTATAGCCAGCTTTAGCATTCACACACAGCGTTTGCGGTTTCGGTACGGAAGGCCGTGCGGGACGAAAACGCTTATGTTTTTCAATCCGCGCGGATGCCACTCGTTTGCGGCTACTAAATAGCCTCAAATGTGCGGAATCCGCCGGCTTATATCGCTTGCACTATTTCGGGGGCCCTGCAATGGTGTGAATGATGCACATTGAAGTGCTTTGCTTTTTGTGTTTAGAGCGGCTCCGCGCGTACAGTCGGCTGTACGCTCGGACAGCTTCTCAGGAATAAAAAAAGTAGTATAGTATTGTCTAGTAACCAAAAGAGCAGACAAGAGGTTGGTGAGTAGCCAAATGCACACCAAACTATAGACTCCAGTGACATTTACATATATTGCTTCCTTGTTAAACATGCAAACATGACAGCGGTACTGTATGTATGGAATTCCCCAGAAATCTTCTTGATGGTTCATGTCCATGCCTTGCTGCATTTCTGCATTCTGTCTTTACATTAACTGAGCCTGTTATCACTGCATTAACCAGGGGATATACAGTAATTACAGGGTGTCTGTCTACCAATACTGGGACCGATCTTGTGATTATAGCAAAAAAAAAACCTGTCACTTAGCATACAGCTTGAGGAAGTCACTACAGTGGTCTCTCTCAGTATATATAGAAAAGGAGCAGGTAAGAATCAGTTCCGTAGGTGAGGTTGAATAAAGACACAGATCCTTCAGAAAGAGCCTTGCAATTTGACTTGGGGATTTTTTCTTCTCAGCAATTTGGAGTTTTACTTGGAGGGCTTGTCCACGCTGTGTCCGTTGAGCTGCGTTTTTTTTCTGCACACTATCACACATGTATGGTGTGCAAAGTGCACATAGTAAACAAACAGTTGTTCACACCATATAGCTCAACAGACATGCTGAGATCAGGCCCCAAAGAAGGCTGCTTCCACCTTTAACACCATGTTCCATCCATATTATATTAAGTGTGTGTGTATGTATGTGTATATAGATATAGATCTATATATATATAAATACAGTATACACACATGTATATGTGTATATATATCCTTACCATCTTGTCTTGAATTGTATTGTAACTGTAATGTCTTCACCTCACCAGCCACTTTGTTAGGTACACCTTACTAGTACCGGGTTGTACCACCCTTTGCCTTAAGACCCCTTTCACACTGAGCTACATCAAAAAAAGCTGAGCGACATTGAACTGCAGTGCGACTTTTGGCAGGGACTTTGTAGCTGCTACATTGGGCTGTAACCAATCAAAAGCGCTCTTGATGTGACATAATTCCTCTTCTTATTTCCTGCTTATGTTCCTTCTTATATTTCTGTGCAAAAGTGACACTTCTGTAGCGCGACAATGAGCTACACCATTGAAGTCTATTGGGCCAAATCGCACAAAATCCGCCGAAAAATAGGTTATGTTCCAGCGACAAGCTTGAGCAACAAGCTACAGGCGACATTGAGCTGTGAGATTTGAACAGCTCTATTGAAATGCATTGTACAAGCTACATTGAGCTGAAGTTTGAACAATTTCTGAGCTGAAATCGCGCAACAAATCGCTCAGTGTGAATGTGGTATAAGAACTGCCTTAATTCTTTGTGGCACAGATTCAACAAGGTGTTAGGAAACATTCCTCAGAGATTTTGGTCCATATTTACATGATAGCATCACACAGTTGTTGCAGATTTGTCAGCTGCACATGATATGAATCTTCCGTTCCACCACATCCCAAAGGTGCTGTATTGGATTGAGATCTGGTGAGTGCGGAGGCCATTGGAGTACAGTGAACTCATTGTTATGTTCAAGAAACCAGTTTGAAATGATGTGAGCTTTGTGACATGGTGCATTATCCTGCTGGAAGTGGCCATCAGAAGATGGGTACACTGTAGTCATAAAGGGATGGACATGGTCAGCAACAATACTCAGGTAGGCCGTAGCATTTAAACGATGCTCAATTGGTACTAAGGGCCCAAAGTGTGGCAAGAAAATATCCCCCACACCATTACACCACCACCAGCAGCCTGAACCGTTGATACAAGGCAGGAAGGATACATGCTTTCATGTTGTTTACGCCACATTTTGACGCTACCATTTGAATGTTGCAGCTGAAATCAAGACTCATCAGACCAGGCAACGTTTTTCCAATCTTCTATTTTACAATTTTGGTGAGCCTGTGCGAATTGCAGCCTCCGTTTCCTGTTAGAAACTGAGAAGTCGCAGCTGAAGAGGAGCCCGACAATTGTGCCGGGATCCGCCCAGCTGTGTGAGTGACAGCGGGCTCTGCCTATCTAGAGGCAGAGCCAGCTGTACCCTCCCCCGTCCGTTCCGCCAGTCATCGCTGGCGGATCGGTGTGGGGAGGGGGGAATCCAGCCCCTCCCCTGTCACGGCAGAGAGCCGTGACAGGATCGAGAGGGGAGCAAACGCCAATATGTGTTCGCTCACCTCCCGATCTACTGAGCCGACCTGTGACAGTCTCATTGTCACAGGTCGGCTAGAACTATGAGGTGAGTGAAAAGCACTCACCTCATAGTTCTCCTTTAACTGACAGGAGTGACACCCGGTGTGGTCTTTTGCTGCTGTAGCCCATCTGCTTCAAGGTTGACGTGTTGTGCATTCAGAGATGGAATTCTGCATACCTCGGATGTAACAAGTGGCTATTTGAGTTACTGTTGCCTTTCTATCAGCTTGAACCAGTCTGCCCATTCTCCTCTGACCTCTGGCATCAACAAGGTATTCTAGCCCAGAGAGCTGCCACTCACTGGATAGTTTCTCTTTTTCGGACTATTCTCTGTAAACACGAGAGATGGTTGTGTATGAAAATCCCAGTAGATCAGCAGTTTTTGAAATACTCAAACCAGCCCGTCTGGCACCAACAACCATGCCATGTTTAAAGTCACTTAAATCCCCTTTCTTCCTCATTCTGATGCTCGGTTTGAACTTCAGCAAGTAGCAATTTGTGTTACCAAGCAATTGAACTGGTGTACCTAATAAAGTGGCCGAAGCTGCTGCAGCATTTGTGATCTTGGTATCCTTCTTCACAGCTAGCGCCTGTCTGTCACAACAAGTTTGGGATGCTGTAGAGCCGACCAATCACTTGTATGCCACTGAAAAGAATATACCTCCTCCCTGGTAGTGATCGGGGTCAGTGCAGGCATATATTGCTCGGTGTATGTGCTCGGTGTATGAAATGTACTCCTACTGGTGGTGATCGGGGTCAGTGCCAGGCATACATTGCTCGGTGTATGAGGTGTACTCCTACTGGTAGTGATCGGGGTCAGTGCCAGGCATACATTGCTCGGTGTATGAGGTGTACTCCTCCCTGGTAGTGATCGGGGTCAGTGCCAGGCATGCATTGCTCGGTGTATGAGGTGTACTCCTACTGGTAGTGATCGAGGGTCAGTGCCAGGCATACAATGCTCGGTGTATGAGGTGTATTCCTCCCTGGTAGTGATTGGGGTCAGTGCCAGACATACATTGCTTGGTGTATGAAATGTACTCCTACTGGTAGTGATTGGGTGTCAGTGTCAGGCATAGATTGGTTGGTGTATGAGGTGTACTCCTCCCTGGTAGTGATCGGAGTCAGTGCCAGCAATACATTGCTCCCTGTATGAGGTGTACACCTCCCTGGTAGTGATAGGGGTACTCCTCCCTGCCCAGATAGCAAGCAATTGTGCTGCAAGTTTGAATTTGACTTGCTAAACTATTGCAGACTTGCCAAGCTTCACAATTTTGTTGCACAATAACAGCAAGTCTGCAGACCAGCGAGCTTGCAGAGCTCTTGCTAAGACCTGCGAGACTCTTGCTGTAGACTTGCCAAGCAAATTTGCTACAAATTCACAGAAAACAAACAACACAAACAACTAGAACTTGTGCTGCAAGTGTTCTGCAAGTCTACAACCTGCCAGGAATGTGTGCAGCAAGTTAACAAGAATTACAATTTAACCCTATCACAAGTTTGTGGCAAGTTATCCCTGCTATCTGGGTGGTAGTGATCGGAGTCAGTGCCAGCAATACATTGCTCCCTGTATGAGGTGCACACCTCCCTGGTAGTGATTGAGGTCAGTGCCAGGCATAGATTGCTCGGTGTATGAGGTTTACTCCTACTGGTAGTGATTGGGTCAGTGCCAGGCCTGGCTATGTAGAGCTGTGTACTTTGGATCCCGCTCCTCCCCGCTGGACTCAGCCATGTCCTCAGTGTATGTGTGACATTCCTTCTGCCCTGGTATGAGGTGCACACAGGTAGAGGAATGAGTGCGGCCCCTGTGTATGAATCCTTTACATCTCTTCCTATACACTGGACACGTCAGAGGATCTTTTATTGCCTGCAGCATATTCTTCCCTCAAAGTACGCTGTGCCTGCACACCTACTCTTACTAGACGGAACTATGTCAGCCTGTAAGTATATTGTGCATTAGTACATATTTGTAGGTTTAATAGGGTTTCTTTTCCAAGCACTGAGAACTTTATTGTTGTTTTGATTACTTTCAGCGTGTGTCCATAAAGTTAAAAGTACATAAACTGCATTTCCCGCCGAACATTCCAACGGACTCGTCTCCGTCTGGGTGTAATAACAGCGTGCTGTGCGGGATAGTCACCACTAGAGGGCGCACTGTGCCCTCATTATACCACATGGGCTGCTGTTATAGGACTTCATAGAGGAGATAGGAAATCCCCAGCAATCCTGGTCTAGTCTAAGAGCTGACAATCGAATGACAAATAAAGTCTGCCAACAAGACAGGTAACACAAGGGTAAGATTGTGGGAAGAGATTAGAAGAGCTATAGGGAGCCTACATAACACACAACCTCCATGTAAACTATGCACTTTTAAGGTGATTACTAAGATCAACAGCACTGACTGTACAGTATTGTTATATTGTAAGTTTGCAAGCCTTGGGAATTGCCTGCATGCTTAGTTTAAGGGTGTGGGGGGTCACCCTGTACTGTAACAGCACAAATCACTGTCCACCTTCAAAATAAATCAAATTAACATTTATTATTTACATTTAATTCATTTTTAACTATGGTGTGGTGCCCAGTGATGACACCAGGGGAGCTCTGGTGCATGTCTGCATTTTTCTGCAATGCTCCACACATCACACCAGCATTGTGGTGCGAACGGGGCACATAGGAAACAATTGTTTTCTATGCGTGACTGGCATTGATCTGGTGCAGGTAAATGGCAGTGAATGTACCCTACAGGCTGGCTTCACACTTACGTGCTTCCATTTTTGTGCACTGTTGCATGTTTTAGCAAATGATGTGCTTAGCATCTAGGGAGGTGATTTTCTAAATGTAACTAGGTCAAGAGGAGATGGATGGCCTGTTGCCAGAAATGGGTCTCGGTAATCACATATAAGAAAAGTGAGGATCATGCATTTTCATGCACTCCAGTTGACTTTTATGAGGACATACATCAGCCAATCAAAAAATTTACCTAAAATATTTTCCTTGACGCGCTGCAGTGCATGTATGTGACCCAGACCCATTAAAAACCATAAGATGCCAAGTGTTTTGATGCCTGTTGAAGCATGTGTTAGGATGTGTGAACAAGGCCTCAAGGGGGTGCATGTAGCTGGGAGTGAGGTGGTTAAAAAGGAAAAAAGGCTGTCACCCCAATCCTGGCTTCACTGCTTTGTGATTCAGTGACCTAAAAAAGCTTGCAGCTCAGTTTTGTTTAACAAAAACAAAAAGGTCCCCAGCAGCAGGTAAAACAATATTCACTTCCTGTCTAGTGCTGCCCCGCCCCCCAGTAATTTCTTTGTCACCAGATGTCCTCAGTCTTTAGGAAGGACCCTGCGCATTATGTGACCAGTCTGAAGACATCTGAACATAGTAAGTAGGGATGAACTCAGATTTAGACTAAACCTGGTCCTAACCTGAGCACCTCTGGACCTGGCTGCCACCCAATCACATGCAAGTGGGGAATTCCCTGCACACAGCTGCACGTAAGCAAAGGGCTGTGATGTCATTTACCTTATATGGCCATATGACTATATTTAGTCAAAACATTGACCTAATATAGGAATGTGGCTATATAAGGTCAATATGTACAGTTTATGTGGGGACGGGAACGCCCTGAGTCACACCTGCTCGGGCAGGTGACCCCATGTTCCTTTCGGGTTCCGAGGAGCTCAGGTTTGGTCCCAGCCTGAGTTCATCCCTAATGGTAAGTTTAAAAAAAAAAAGTACATGTTGGGTGCTGGAACTGGGGGAGGGGGGTGCTGGAGGAAAAGAGGAGCCCTGAGATAAGCTTGAAATCTGCACTCCTTTCCTGCATTACTGTACTATGACATTGCCTTTCAAAGTAGTGACAGAATGAGTGAGACAGCCTAGGAACCTGCATGTTTAAAAACAAGTTAAAAATGGCAGCTGCCACATTTCTATCCCCACAAGTTCCCTTTAGATTTCTGCCCAGAATAAACACATTTTCTGGTCTGATATACAGAATGTTATATTTCACTGTCAGAAGTGGACAAGAACTAATCATTCAGACAGAAATGATCCCGTTTACAATGATTCTAACCGTACAGAAGTTCATGGCAGATGGCACTCGTCCTACACAACAGGTAATGGGAAGCAGTTATGCGAAGGGCAACTCCACCCAAAACATTTTTCTATGTGTGCATAGATTGGGGAAAGGGACAGAACCTCTGTTGGGTCTTTATTGCTGTGGTCATGTATAGAAAGTTCACTCTCACTTTCTGTCCTGGTGAATATTAGAAAGGAGAGAAGAACAATCTACCAAAGGGGGAACCTGTTCTGGTGACAGCTGTCAAGGATTGGTTTTCCAGCACTTTTGAGAGTTTAGCCTCTCACTTCCTCTTGTGTCTCCCGGACAGGAAGTGGAAAAAATCTCCCCAATGAGGACAAAGACAGCAATAAAACAGATTATAAAAATTCCCCATGCTTTTTACTTTTTACAAGAGGGATATTGTACTGCTTAGGTTGCTTGCTGCATTATACTAGGAGTTTTACACAGGTACAAAAAGTATGGATCGGTCAGGGTCAGTTATGAACGTGTATAGTTAAATCTTTAATCAACAGTTGGTTGGGTTCTGACCTTACATTTCTGTGCATCTTTTGTCACCTAGTACATATATTGTTTATACATTCTGTATACAGTGGTCTACGGAGCCTTCATAATTGTCATATGTGTGAGACCTGTATCGTTCTAATAAACACTTCTCTGAAGAATGCAGATCTGTGTTCACAGACCTTTCTGTTCCTCTCTCAGACATTGGGAAGAAACTTAGCATTGCTATTAAAGTCTATGTAAACCCACGAACAATAAACTTCCTTTTTGCCCCCTTTTGGGGGGTTAAATATACCATTGAAAGCATCCCATATCATTTTATCTGTTCAATAAGTGCCCAACTATACCTATTAATCCTGCCAGAGATCAAGTATGTTCATCATTTCTTCTGTGCCACTGTAAATCTCAAATAGTGTTATTAGTAGAGATGCACCGATACCGGTTTTTCAGTATGGAGTACGAGTACCGATATTTCTTTTTCCATTACTCACCGATACCGGAAGTCCCATTAAGGGAGCCAGGCGGCGTGTAATGATCCGCAACCTGGCTTCCTGATTAGCCAGGAAGCCGGGCAGCATGTAAAAACTCACCACCCGGCTTCCTGATTGGCAGGGAAGCTGTCTCCATGCTCTCTCATCACGAGGTGACGAGAAAGCATGGAGCCGGCTGTCTGGCCAATCAGGAAGCCGGGCGCCGTGTAATGACGCGTTGCCCGGCTTCCTGATTGGTCGAGAAGCTGGACAATTAGGAAGCCGGGCAACGCGTCATTACATGGCGCCCGGCTTCCTGATTGGCCGAGAAGGCGGCTCCATGCTACTTCGTCACCAGGTGACAAGGGGGCTTAAAGCTGGCTTTCTGGCCAATCAGAAAGCCGGGGGCGTGTAATGACACGCTGCCCAGCTTCCTGATTGGCCAGGAAGCCGGCTCCATGCTCCCTTGTCACAAGTGATGAGGGAGCATGGAGCCGGCTTCCCGGCCAATCAGGAAGCTGGGCAGCGTGTAATGACGCGCTGCCAGCTTCCTGATACCGGAAGCTCAAGTATCGGGCCAGGCATCGGAGCACTAATACTCGGTATTGGTGCGTCCCTAGTTATTAGTGCTACCGAGTTCACCTCTGTGAACTACAGAACACCACTCATGTCATGGAGATAAGTAGAGAGGGGGGTAATAGTCCTAAGACACGTATAGGTTTATAGGATACCATTAGGGTGACAGTTCTGCTCCTCCATAGATACAGTACAGTGGTGCAACGTCATTCATCCAATCAGAGAACACGTAGTACTCATTGAGAAAAGGGCAAGGGAAGTCGCTCAGCACAGCGGCTGTTTTAGGACCCAAGCGACTCTGTAATACACTGTAGTAGCTGTGCCTGCCAGGGATTATAGATATACAGGTGTATATATACTGTGTATACTATATATATATAGAGAGAGAGAGAGAGAGAGAGATTTTCAATCACAAAATTAAAGAAAGATCTTTCCATGTTATTACAGGTTATACAAATTACTAAGCTAGTAAGGGATGTGCACTATTAAAATACAGCACCAGGAGTTGACTTGAATCACATTGGTGTTTGAAATGCTACTTTTTACAAGATATTTAGCTTTTTCATTCCTGATGAATACAATCTTTACTGATGATGACATGTCCTATTAATTGGTTAGTCATTTCTCATGTTGAGCATTTGTCCTTCCATTAGGTTGTCTGATGAATCATTAGGGCTGGCTATTGGGTTTTACTGCTCGGCTGATGTATGTCAGTTTAACGTCTGCTAATATGACAGTTGTACGAATTGTTTCTCATCATAAAACGTATGCTGTTTGTGTTGGCTTCCATGGTAAATGATATCCTTGACTAGTGGAAGTATCATATACAGCCCATGTAACCTCTTTTCAGCTTTTCTACTTGTGCAAGTTAACTTCTGGTACAGTCAGGTTAGGAGACAATTCTTAGATATTTTTACATTCTCTCATTTTATTGAGTGAAATTCTTTTCTGAGGATCTCTAAATAAACGTCATTTGTGTAACCGAAGGATTATATAACCCTCTTCTTATTTTGCATTTGGTTGTCTGACATCAATATTGGACACAGCCTGGTTTATACAGGGGCGTATCTGCCGCGAGGCAAACAACGTGTTCGCCTTGGGCGGCATATTTCAGGTGGCGGAAGAGTGAAAGGACGGAGTCTGCGAGGAAGCGGCGAGGAGGTGGAAGAGGCAGAGGAGACGGAGCAGCAGGAGGGGGAGAGAGGAAGCAGCAGGAGGGGGCGGGGCAAGGCTGGGACGATGTCGGGTCAGGAAGGGGCGGGGCCGGGGTGGCACCGCAGGAAGCCAGTGCATTCTTGAAAGAACACCGGGTCACCAAAGAGCCGTCGGGCGGCGTAGAAGGCCAGGTCCTGCGATACCAGTCCAGCGGTGGAGGAGGCCGGGGACCAAGCAGCAGGTAAGATGATCACACTGCTGCTAAAGGGACCCTGCAGAGCCCAGCATGGATTCTGCACAGCCCACCTGAGAGTCTCGGGTGGGCTGAACAGAATCTGTGGTGGGGTCTATGTTGGGCAGAGCCCACCACACATCCTGCACCGGTCTGCAAGGTCTCGGGGGGTGTGAATGATCTGTGGTGGGCTCTGCAGGGTCTCGGGGGCTTTACAGGATCTGTGGTGGGCTCTATGGCAGAGCCCACCACAGATCCGGCACAGCCCCCCTGAGATCCTGCAGATTTAGTTGGGGGTTGCCCTAGTTTCGTCTTGCCTAGGGCAGCCCCAAACCAGAATACACCACTTGGTTTATATCCAAAGCTGGCCATACACATAATTTTTTTCTTGTTCAGCCCCACAAGCTGAATGAGAGAAATTGATCTATCCACACTGTTTAGCCTCGCTATTGTATTCTGATAGTGGAGGTTGTGCTAGTGTCAGAATGCATAAACAGTGACTGCAGCTGACTGGATGAGAAATGTTGGACCTGCTCCATTGACAAAAGTGGAGTGCAATGCCAAAACTCTATAAAAGATTTGGATAGAGTGAAGAGGGATTAGAATACTTATCAGGTTTTTATTGCTGACTGTATCTTGGTTATGGAGATTCACCCTCTCTGTTTGTCCTAATGACTGTTATCACCAAGAGTAAAACTGAAAGGAAATCCCAAATTTGCAGTTGTCACCAGAACAGTAATAGAGTGAAAAGCTTCCAATGGGGACATTGGAACATGACAACATTTCCTCACTTTGGAGGGATTTCTTCTTACTTCCTGTTGTGCTTATTGGACAGGAATAGCAAAGAAAAGCTCACAGATTAACTCTTTTATCCATAATGGGAAAAAAAAAATTTGGCTTTAGTCTCACAAGTGCCGCAAGGCCTAGTCATTGTCTTGCACTTTGGTACTTATTTCATTTTCTCCACTGTCTGTTCGTTTTTTATGTGTGTATTTTTCACTCCAAGGATGGAAGGTGTGGGTCTTCGCACCTGCCCTGAAGTCTAGGGGGAATATGTGTGAACATCAGGTTCCTTCTTCCCCAATACTGGGGGTTTCTCTTTGGGAGAGCCCATAACCTAGTACTCAGTGGTTGGCTTCAGCTGACCAGAGAAATGGGTCCAACTTGGCTTTGGCTAGGTGGGCAAGAGTGCTCTGCCCCTGTCAAGGGCCTTGTGTCCCAGGGAGTCAGGGATAGGGCCCTATATCTTCGGGAGATGGACCATGAGACACACACTAGTGGACATTTTTGTGTGTGTTGTCATGCACTTACTTTTGCTCACTATGGTGTTTAGTTTTTGTGCACCCACTGCGGGCTTAAACATTAAGTACTGGCCATGTTTCTTTTAACAGACAGACACACCCACTTTAAAAACATTTTCTTCCATTCCATGCCAAAACCTCCATCTTTATAATTAATTTTAATTAATGCATGTGAGGTGGATTTCCAGCATTTCTAATACAAAACTGCATTTGCACTTATTTCTCCTGTCTTGATATGCAATAACCTGTTTTTCCAGTCTTTGTACAACTTAACATTCTCTGGCTATTTTACCCTGATTGTTATCATAGAGATATGAAGACAGACAATGTTATATCTTGATGTGTTTCATTTGTCTCGATAAGCTGACTTGGCCCAAGTATACTAATGCTACCACTCCTCTTAGTACCTTTTTTCTTTGTTCACATTTTAGATGTCTATATGGGCTCCAGTAGAACTGGAAGAAGGCCTGGGCTCAAATCCAAATGACAGACATTTGTATATTATATAAGGAGCTAGAGGGGTGTAACCACATTACAATGTATATTAAACAAATGTTCTCAGCTAACCCTGCACACAACTATACACCCTTACACACCTCTAGAACTGGGTTTCTCAACCTGTTTTCAGTCAGGGCACACTCTAATGCAAAATCAGCTCTTTTACATCTGAATCCCATCCTTTCACATCAGAAGTCCCCCCTTTTACATCAGGATCCCCATTCACACGAGTCCTCCCCATTCACATCAAATATACCGCCTTCAAATCAGGCACCCCACATTCATATAAGGACTCCCCCATCACATCAGGACCCAACCTTCAAATCATGACCCACCCTTCACATCATAACCCCTCTTAACACCAAGAGCCTACTTCACATCAGGAGCCCCCCTTTCACATCAGGAGCCCAGCCCCCTCAACATCAGTAGACCCACTTTACACCAGGAGCCTCCTTTTAGGAGTCCTCTCCTACATCAGAGCCTGTCCCTCTTCACATCAAAAGCCCCCTTTACATTAGGAGCCCATTTGACATTAGAGTCCCTTCCTTTTCATATCAGTGTCTCCCTTTCACTTCAGTCCTCAGTCCCCCCTTTACATCAGAGTCCTACTATCACATCAGTGTGCTGGCTTAGGCAGCATGGCAGAGGAAGAGAGGCATAGCAGGCCTGGATGGAGGCAAATTTCTGTCCTCTTCTAAATGGATCCCACCTGCCCTGGATTAGCATCATTTGTTTTCTTGCGTTGCAAAGTGCCATGCATTTCCATGGTGCTGGTGGCAGCATTTCCATGGTGCATGGCACTTTGCAAAAATTTCAATGCAGAGGAGGTTGGTTGGCATATATTTCATTTTCAGGCTGCCTAACTTAATCAAAATGATCTGTCCCTCTCTGCCGAGTCCAGAATGGGGAAGGAGGGAGCAGTGCGGTTGTTCAGAAGTGCCAGAGTTCAAAGAAAACGACATCACTATTACTGACACAAAAAGGCATTATGAATTGCTATGCAAGGACATCATCAATAAGCGCTAATTGTAAACATTTTATTTACAGTATGTGAGGAACCTGAAAAGTGTTTCTGGGTGACCATATCTGTTTAGGCTCATGCATATGGACGTAATCATTTGGATTTTGCTGGCAAGGTCCTACATTAAAAAAATGCATCTCATGGTCTGTAAACATGCATTTAGATGTGTTTACTTACAGATTTGCAAATATCTTCTCAAATAAGTCTCACAAAAAATTTTTAGGGATGCGCAAATTAACGATTAATTTCTCAATTAAGCGTTAATCTTTTTGATCGATTAAAAATGTTTTGATCGCTAATGAAAATACTCACCTCTCCGCGGGCTTCCGGGAGTCCCGTTGCAGATCCGGTGACGTCACGGACATCGACGTCACCGGACTCCTCTTCCTTCCCCATGTGGCTCCGTCGGCTAACGAAGGTAAGGGGGGAGGAGTCCGGTGATGTTGATGTCTGTGACGTCACAGGATCTCTGACGGGACTCCCGGAAGCCGGCGGAGAGGTGAGTGACACTACATTTTGATGCCACAAGCCCCCCGTGAGATGTTTTAGATAATTTAGATGCAGAGCTAAAATAAATGAAATCATCCACTGCTTTAGGCATTACAGTTTTTGTTCACAGCTGTGGTACAGGGAGGATCTTTAATTCACACCCAAACTATCCTGTTAAATAATGTGGACTAAATGCTTATGGTTAACTAGTACTCATACGTATAATAAGCGTAAGCTTTTCCAGAGCTGTTTAAATAAATCATTTCTATAGTGCTGACAATGCTGTGCTTTTACATACTGCACATTCACATCAGTGCCTGTCCAAGAAGCCTACAATCTAAGCTCCCCATGTCACATACTGTCACCGGACTCCTTCCCCAAGTGGCTCCGTCGGCTAACAAAGGGAAGGGGAGGAGTCCGGTGACGTCGATGTCCGTGACGTCACCGGACTCCTCCCCCCTTCCCTTCGTTAGCCGACGGAGCCACTTGGGCCGGTGATCTGTCGACACGCAGAACTGAGAGTTCTGCGACTGCCTGACTTCCGGTTCTGTTACAACTAAGAGGTTTGCCAAAGAAACTTGTTCTGTACGAGCGCCAGCCAAGGCATCGGCCTATACACATACAGCACAGCAATGAAGTAATAAAATGAACTAGGATCACACTAATCCAGCACGTTATTATTCTGAGTTGCCCCACTCAAGCGGCGGCCATATTGAGTGGGGCACATGAGATTAATAACGTGCTGGATTAGTGTGATCCTAGTTAATTGTATTACTTCATTGCTGTGCTGTATGTGTACAGGCCAATGTAGTTGAATCTGTATGTGCGTTATAATTAATCGAAATTAATCGATTTAAAAAAATTTCGATTAATGGAACACGAAAAGTTTAATCAGTAACAGCCCTAAAAAATGTACATTTTTATTTCATCCACGAGGGTGCATATGACACTTCTCTGCCATTGCCAAGCAGTGTGGTCGGACAGTTTAAGAACCTCTGTCCTACCATGCCGCTAACAAGGAGACAAAGTTTTGAGTGACAGAGCTGGTTTCTGGCAGCAGGGGCCTCTCTGGAGACCAGCTCTGCTATTCATAATAGATTACTCAGCGCTGTGGGCTATAATCTATCTGTTGGGGCTGTATATTTACAAGCAGTCCCACATACCCCTCCAGTGCTGAGTGATCTTTCATGAATGAACAGTGAGCACTGTCGGGGCCAGTGTACGTGGTTTCACATATCCGGGCTTAATTGTAGAAACTAAGCCTGGATGGGTGAAGCGCGTTAGTGGTGAGTGATCATCAGGTGGGGATCAAAATATACTGTTGGTTGGATTTTAATAAAAAAGAAGCATGTGGTGAAGATCTTCACTGTGCAGCCATTCCTTGAATCGATGTGTGTGTTTAAAGGAGGATCTGAAACCAATCTTTCTGTAGTGTATAAACACCATCTTATCTGCATAATTCTTCAGCATGACTGAACACTGTGAGTGGAATTGATCAAAACTGGAGCAGTTGCACAACAACCAATCAGCCTCTCTCTTTTATTTTCAAAGCTTAACTGAAGAAAATGAAGTGAGAAGCTGATTGGTTGCCATGGGCAACTGCTCCAGTTTTGATAAATTCCGATCTGCGAGATCTCGGTGATCCAGCGTGCAATAGTGATAGTTAGGAAACAAGTGCATTAATAAAGTAAATAATAACAAGCACTCGTGTGCCATTAAGGACAATGAAGATTTTTTGAAAGCTCTAATGCATGCAGCAAAATAACTGAAAAAAAACATTTGGAATTTGATTGTGTGTTTCTGACAAACAGCAAGAACAGACAGATGCTGGATCTTTCATCATGTCTGATGAAAGATTTTATGACTTTCAGGATTTCCTGTAGCTAAATCTCTTTGCTTGTTTCCAGGTTTGCCCACATTCTCCAGCAATACATGTTAGTATCTTAGTATCCCTGAGTAGAAATTTTGTAGCTGCAGGAGAGGGGCTCTGGTGGGAGAAGGATGGCCTGCACCGGGTGTGCTGCTTGTGTGTGTTAGCTACCCAATGGCAATAAGGCAATGAATGACTAAGGCTACATGCACATAGGGCTGTTGTGTGCGGGTGGAGATCCCAGAATTTCCAGATGTGTCTATACAGATGCAGACATTGTCAGCTCTGATGACAGGCTGACTACAGCCACATCTGTCCGTGGCTGTCAGCATGCAATCATAAATTGAACAATTCCGTACGGTTTGGGATAGATTGTCCCTAGATGCAATTTGTCTGTGTCCAGGGACAATCATGTATCTCCACAGGTAATCGTTTCATGTGCGATTACATGTGAACAGCCACGGAGAGATGCGGCCACAGTCAGCCTGTCATCACCTCAGGCACAGTAGTTTCCTCTGTACGGACATACCTGGGATTCCTGCAGCAAGAATCTGCAGGTTCTTGCCGCAGGATTCCCCAGCCACATATAAAAGTACTGTGTAAACGAGACCTTACACCACTAAAATCTTAACAACACTAGCAGCTAATTTGCGTCAGCAATGCTATTTAGTATGTTGTTTTTTTATCTAATACAGATATAACCGAGGAACAAGTTCACAGGCAATAAAACTGTACTTAACTGTGCAGATGTTTACCATAAAACCGTATTGTTTTCTGATAAATCCAGTCATTACTCTCAACTCTGACCTACCACTATAGTGCATCTCACTACCATTTCCTTTTTAAAATAGTGGATACCTTTAGGCCCCATTCTCACTAAGCGACATACCTTTTGCAGCGGATCCGCGTGGCCAGGATAGCACGACTTTCGGGGCAACGGTAGCGCGACCTTCACCGTCGGGCTCCATTGAAAAATCGCACAAAATCAGCCGAAAAAGGGTCCTGCTGGAGCGACGGGCGACATGGAGCTAAGACAGCTCCATTGAATAGCATTGGCCGGCGACTTCTCGCGATATCGTGCAGCAAAAATCGCACGATAAATCGCTTAGTGTGAATGGGGCCTTAGGGTACAGAATATTTTCATGTGCAATGTGTTTTTTTGGGCGCTTGTTGTCATGTGCTAAAACACACAAACATGTATGTTGCATGCAGTTTTCATGTTCTGCCATTGAAGTCTATGGTGCCAAAAGCTAGCGTTGATGCAAAAAAAAACCCCACACCTGTACTATTTCTTTCCAATCCACGCAGTGCAGTACGAAGTTAGAAGAGAGGTAATTTTTTCAAAATTTACAATTGGGTTAGCTGAAGATCTTTTTTTTAATTGTTCTCAGCCCTTGGAGCCCTGTACCGAAAACTACCTGTTGTGGTCTCCCAATGCTGAGAAACAGGTGTTTTTGTTTAATATGCATTCCCTTACATCAGTGGTTCTCAAACTGTAACCTCATGACCCACATTTGTCCTCGGTCATTGAATTGAGTCGCACTGCAATGGAACACACGGCAGTGTGGGCTGCGATGGAGCTCCATCCATATGTGCATTGCTTATACAGCTCCCATGTGCGCCTGTAGAGGTGCCGGGAACCGGAATGTGATGTCACTCCAGTCCAGGCACCTACCTCTACAGGACATGTGGGGGAGCTATAAGCAATGTATGTATGGATGGAGCTCCCTCGCGGCCATACCCCCAGCCCACCCCATCTAAAGTCGGCACCGGGCAGCCTATTTTGAATGGCTGCTCTGTGTAAGAATGGACAGTGCTGCACTAGGGGGAGGCTGAGGAGCCGCTCACCTAGTAAAGTGGAAGACATGCAGCTACCCACTGAACATGGGGTCGTGACCCACCTTTGGGTCACGACCCACCAGTTGAGAACCAAGGCCTTACATTATACAATGCAGATTCCATAAATACAAAGAAATCTAGCTGAAGGTAGAAATTTGACAACGTATGTAGAATATCATATATATCTACAATGATTTCTAGGAAATTCCAGTAAAGGATTATTTAATTAACTGCTGTTCACAACTGTACATTATCTGGTCTGTGTTTATGCTGTTTATTTATTATGGGAGGTGTAGTAATGTCCATAAAAATTAACTGCATGGAGACTCATAGTTTTTATACTATGTGTTTGGCTGCTAAGCCATCTGTACAGAATTGTCCAGTGAAATAAAAAGTAAATAATGATTATCATAGGTATGTTGGGAGGAGGTCTACACCCTCTCTGTACATGGAAACTTCATCTTTTGTTTATATACATAGCTATATAGTTGCATTTCCCTCTGTATTAGACAAGGTTTTAACCTACTTTTATTTATTTTTCTTTTTTTCAGTCTAAAGCATCACCTACAGAGTTGCCTAAAAAAGATGTGACAAAGAAGCCTGGAAAATTTGAAAAATTCTTTACCACCAATAAAAAGAAACAAAGCAAAGGTGTCCCTGAATCTCCCACCAGCCCTACTGAGAAGACAGTTACTACGTTTAGGTCTGAAAAAGAGGTTGTAAGAGAGCGAAAGAAAGTTATCTTGGTGTCTTCCACTGCCAAAGTACAGACACATGCACGCAACTTTGCTCAAGTAGAACCTGCATCAGATCAGTTCACCGAACACATCTCAAAGAATTCTGCACTGGCTGTAGGTAGAAGAGAAATTGAGACTACAAATGGTAATGGTAATATTGCACTTACAGATCAGAATACAGAAAACACACAGAAGGAACTTGAGCAAACTAGTATTGAAAGACCTGCTGTTCACGCCAATGCATTTTTGAGCAGCAATGAGCGTAGAGAACAGTGCTCACCATCTAAAATTGATGCCCAGACCAGTACTGTACCTCTGGTAACAGAGCTTCAGCAAACAAGTCGTGAGAGTGCTACTACATTTTCAGATACTAGTCAGAAAAACTCGACGCCTAAAGTCATCCGCCAGAACAGTAATGAGAAAAGTGTACGGAATGTACCGCAATCTCCTGGAAGAAGAAGCTCTACAGATGGAGAAACTACCAAGTTCAGCGTGAGGAGAATTCAGGTATTTTCACAAGAAACAAATACTACTAAAGAGGAGTCCCCCAAAATAGTGACCAAGAAGACTTCAAGGTTCTCCGGTAAAGTGACAGACTCCAAATATAAAATATCTGATAAACCGCTTCCAAAATCAGGAAGCACAGACAAATTAAACTCTACGAGGCCACCGTTCCAGGTTACATTGCAAGGGGATTCACAGGACCAAGGGTCACCACCAGCCGAGCAAAATCTGTCCCCAGACAGTGCAGGTGGCAGTAGTATTTTAAGGAGACACGCAAGTGGTGGTGACCTCTCATCAGCTGTCAGCCCAACAGAAGGTGACGTATTTACAGGTTCTCCACAAGACAAGCCCAGGAATTCCAGTGCTAATGGACAATCAAATAATGGAAAAGTGTTAACATTTGATATCTACTTAAGTAAACCTGGGACAAACTCTCCAACTACCACACGAAACTCTAGCAGCGGAGAGACAATGGAGAGAAAACCAAACAGGAAGAGGCGCTCATTAAAATCCCAGAGCAGTCAGAATGAGGAGAAGAAAACCGAAAACAGTGTATTCCATGATGATGTTTTCGAGGAAGGTAGCTTTACAGGTATTCAGGAAAAATCAGCCATATCTGATAGTAATATAAAACCTGCACCTCCGTCACCTGAGTCTAACGGCACTGTATCAGCCAACCAAGAACTAAAGGCGGGAGCTAATCCAAAACATTCGCCCAAGGGTGAATCAGACAAAGATAAACAGCAACACCCAGCCTCCAGCCCTCTGAGGAAAAAAACTGTGACTGCCTGGGCTCCCTCTTCCCCAACAGTCCGCAAAGCACAGAGCAGGGATCCTGTGTTTAGAAATCAGACTGTAGCAGCTGCTGCCAAAGTCTCTGAGTTTAAGCAGCCTGCTCTTGTTTCTACAACAAAAGACGCCTACGTGGAAAAAGCATGTGTGCCTGGATCCTTAACTGGAAGCGGAGGGGAGGATTTGAGTGATCCTGTACGGGGCATAAGCCCAACAGCAGCAGGTGTTCTCTCGCAGGACAAGAAGACAAAACAAGAGAGCATCCAGGGAGGGAAGTCTGAAGCAGACAGTCCTAAAAAGTCCCATAACTCAGATCCACTAAAACTACATGTTTCTGTGAATGACAGCAATAAATCTACAGTGACATCTAAACTCAATATGTAAGTACCTGTCCCTTTTTATATACTCTATATAATATGTCTGTGCTTGCGCTTTATTTGTAAAGCTAAATATATTCACGTAGAGTATTGACATACATGAAAATAAGATGATTGTAAAAAGGGCAGCTTGGTTATTATTTCCGTTTTTCACAAGGCTGCCTATAAATTCTAGTGCTTCTCTGTTTTATCTTGAACTTTACACACAGCCTATGTACACATTTAGGTACATGTAGGTCATTTAAACTGAACATGTAAATAGATGGCTTCAGTTCATCTCATGATAGCGACAGGCACGAGAACATAAGAATGGACGCCTGACAGGGATCATTTCATTGATGTGGCTGCTGCAGGATGTAAAGGTTATAAATGCTGTTGGATTATCGATCAGGACACAGTAGCTCTCTGTTAATAGCATGGCACAACTAATTATACTGAAGACTTAAATAAACAGAAGCTTTGTACTGGTATAAAAGTCTTAATAGCAAAATTCTAAGGTGTGTCTAGTATTTTACATCTGGCATGGCAAATGAAGCAGGTTCTTTGTCCTTCCTAATATGATTCATTAGACTATAGTAAAGCTTTCTTCACTCATTTACCTTCTTTATTACATATAACACTAGTCATGGTTTTCTGCTGCTTTAGCCTACCCTCTGTGGTTTGACGTTTTGTACGGACACATATTCCTTTCCACAGCACTGTATAGAACAGTTACTTGAGCAGTTGTGGATTTCCTACCAGCTTGAACAAATTTGGCCATTCTCTTTGACCTCTCACGTTTACAAGGGGTTGATCATCTATATCGCATGTGTCAAACTCAAGACACGGGGGCCGAATCCGGCCCACCAGGCCATTTCCTAGACTTCTACTTTCAGATCTAGGTATTACGTTATTACTAAAACCAGTGATAATCCAATGCAGAGGCAATTATGATAAAGATTACATACATTTATATAGTCTTACAGATACCTTTGAGTGCAACCATAATGTTGATGCGGCCCTCGATTAAATTGAGTTTGACACCCCTGATCTAGATGTACTTTTGCTTTTCTCGGTTAAAGTCAGAGCCTATAATGTGTGAACATATTGACACATCTGACATCAGCAATCATTTTACAGTCCAAGTCACTTCAATTGCCAACGGTGTAAGATGACAGTTGGGAGACAAACTAATGTCTGTGGGGCAGGGCCACACAGTCCCAACCAACCACCCTTGGGTGATAGATCATGCAATTAAGCAGGTCAAAAGTCTGTTCCATTGTGATAAGCAAGTACACTTGTGAGACGACAGATACCAAATCTAAAGACATTATTAAATGACCAGATGCAAGTCCTACTGTTTACTAATGTCCATGGGCACATTTTATATCATTCGTTTTCTCCACTTGAATGTTTGTTCACACAGAAAAGTTTTTAACCATATCTGCATGTTTTTTGGTTTAGACTTAGAGCCACATATCTCACTGGTTTGCAGTGGTCACTGACTGTATATGAGCTTTGTATGCATTACAATAGTTCTTGTAGTAACCTTTTAGCCCATTAAACACATGTAAATGTAGATAATGAAAGGAAATGTCTCATTGATTGATGTAACTCATTGAAACGTTTGCACCTAAAATTAAGTAAGGGGAAAAAATCACATTATCAGTGTTTAAAGGAGAATTATGAGGTGAGTGATTTCCACTCATCCTCATAATTAGAGCCGACGTGTGACATTGAAACTGTCACAGGTCGGCTCTATTGATCAGGAAGTGAGTGAACACATACCGTCGCTCATTCACTTCCCGATCATCATCCCCAAGCTACCACTCACCCCAGACTGGTTCTATTGAACAACAGGGTATTCTGACCCAGAACCCCCCCATCCCTCCCCTCCCCCCCGGGAGGGCAACACCACCCTCTGGTCGCATACAGAACTTCCAACAGTGAGTCATTTCACCATACTCATTTAACAGGGTAGTAGCGCTTCCTTTTCCAGTTTTCTTTTTCTTGCACACGGGGTTCCTCTCCCCGTTTATGGAGGCTGCACAACCGCCCCCCCCCCCCCCCCCCCCGCCCTTCCACTTTTTTTTTTTTTTTTTTATTAAGATGGGTTTAACATGCTGTAAATAATCTTTTATATATTCCCAATTTTCACCAGAGTAGAGCGCTTACTACTTTTTTGTTTTATAGCTGTACATCTTCAGTGTGAGATCTAAGGCTCTGCCTCCCTGCTTTCTAGACTCAGGATATTTGGAGTAAGATTTTAAGACTGTTCTCCTTGCTTAAGGCTCTAACATAAGGAGCCCTGGCCCTACCAAGGTGGTCGTCTCCATACAGACACAATGCAGAACAAGCATGGTAAGGCAGTAATGGGGAAAAGATCAGCTGCCGGAATACCACAGGCATTACTGGTGACTAGTCCTTTGCCACTTTGATGCCTATTATGAGCACAGCTTTCAAAGTTCTGTTCCTGTTTAATGTTACGCAGGAAAGTGTAATGTGTCTTTATTTTTCATTTGCATTTTTTTCAGCCCATTGTAAACAGTTACAGAGCAGTGCTTCATAAATCAGGGGCTGCCCCATTAGTGTTTATGCTGTGAAATTTGCAGTCCAGTCATATAACGAATAGCAGGCCAGACATTAGTGGATTTTCACTGCCATAGTTTTGCGCGTAGCCGTCAGAGAGTAATCAAGCAGTGTTAAAGTGAAAAAGAACAATCCCAAAGTGACTTAGTCCTTTGAAAAAATTCCTATTGGCGCATCACTATAATGGGTGCTCTTTGGCCAATAGGAATGTGTGTAAAGGTGCCCACACACCTTGCGATAATCGTACGATAATCGCTGGAAATCCCTCGATCGTACGATTATTGTAAGGTGTGTGGAAGCCGTGCGACCTCTACTACTGTGCGGTCGCACGACTTTTATCTTACGAACATGTTCGAAAACCCACCGAGAACCGTACGATTTTCGGCGGGTGTGTAGCATGTTCGTAAGATAAAAGCCGGACGGGCCGGTGTGCGCAAGCGCACACTGCCCGTTCGGCATTGCGGTCATCGGAAGACCGCCCCTCAGGGGGGCGTGGCTTGCGATAATCGCAAGTACGATCTGCCTGTCCAAGGTAGGCAGATCGTACGTTTTTTTAATTACCTTACAACCATCGCAAGACAAAAGTCTTGCGATGGTTGTAAGGTGTGTGCCCAGCCTGAGTTGGGAGGAATGGCAAGCTCCATCAATACAAGGAAGTGCTGGAGCTTTACGTATTCAGTATGCTGGGCATTCGGCCATTGCGGAAGTGAACGAGGGCTACCGTACTTCTTGGGTTCCTTAACTCTTCTTTTTTAGGTCACTTTAAACATGTTTTGTTCAGTCAGGAAAGACCTGCCTATCTATAGTCAGCCTAATTAATTTAATTTACTGTCTTTGTTAAGCTTATTCTTTTGGGTTTGGCTTTGAAAACAGTAGGAGCCATATACACTGGCCAGCTGTGGCAGTGCTCCCTCCAGCCTGTCTCCTCCTCCGCTGCAGGGATGGTATGTCCCTTAGCG
>NW_017306391.1:1418647-1426039 GCF_000935625.1 Nanorana parkeri
ACATGTTCGAAAACCCACCGAGAACCGTACGATTTTCGGCGGGTGTGTAGCATGTTCGTAAGATAAAAGCCGGACGGGCCGGTGTGCGCAAGCGCACACTGCCCGTTCGGCATTGCGGTCATCGGAAGACCGCCCCTCAGGGGGGCGTGGCTTGCGATAATCGCAAGTACGATCTGCCTGTCCAAGGTAGGCAGATCGTACGTTTTTTTAATTACCTTACAACCATCGCAAGACAAAAGTCTTGCGATGGTTGTAAGGTGTGTGCCCAGCCTGAGTTGGGAGGAATGGCAAGCTCCATCAATACAAGGAAGTGCTGGAGCTTTACGTATTCAGTATGCTGGGCATTCGGCCATTGCGGAAGTGAACGAGGGCTACCGTACTTCTTGGGTTCCTTAACTCTTCTTTTTTAGGTCACTTTAAACATGTTTTGTTCAGTCAGGAAAGACCTGCCTATCTATAGTCAGCCTAATTAATTTAATTTACTGTCTTTGTTAAGCTTATTCTTTTGGGTTTGGCTTTGAAAACAGTAGGAGCCATATACACTGGCCAGCTGTGGCAGTGCTCCCTCCAGCCTGTCTCCTCCTCCGCTGCAGGGATGGTATGTCCCTTAGCGAATCGTTTTACTCGTTGTAACCTCATCTTTTATATTTCATTAAAAAAATGGGTAATTTGTTGTGTTTTGGGGCATTTAATTAAATTTGTCACTAAATTTTGTGGTTTAATAAGGAGTTGCGCTAATATTGCGCAACATAAAAATTTTCAACTACCACCATTTTATTCTATAGGGTCTTGGCATTCAGAAAATATATAATGTTGGGGGGTTTTACGTCATTTTCAGGCCTAAAATGTGGAATATAACATGGGTGCAAAAATGGAAAAAAGGGCCTCAGTCATGAAGGGGTTAAAGTTGAACTTCAGACAAGCAGTTAAATACATGATTAAAATACATTAATGGGAATTGTTTTTACTTGCCAAATGATTTGTAATTATGTGCATAGTTTTGTGAACTAGGCACCTCAGGCAGCCATATTCTTGACCTCCACTGCAGCAGCAGTATAGCTGCACCCCAGCCTGCTTAAGCCCCATTCACATTGAGCGATTTATCACGCGGTAATTCCCGCGACATCGCGGCAAATTACCGCGCGATATCGCGCTCCAATGCATTTCAATGGGGCAAAGGGTCCTGCTGTCGCGGGTCGTGTGTCGCTACAGCAGGACCCTTTTTGGAGCGGATTTAGCCGCGATTCAAACTTGCTCAATGCAAGCTTGAACGCGATATCGCGCAATATGCAAATCGCGCAACAAATGCGCGATTTGCATATCGCGCAGTGGGAACGGGGCCTTATTGTACACTGACTGAAAACCAGCACTGCTCACTCTGCTTCCTTCTCTCCTTGGAACGTTTCCTGTCCCAACATATGTATGCAGCACACCTTATTGTCACCGAATGTTGTCCCTCCCTCTTCCAGGCCCAATACTGTTTAACCTGTTTATTAATGATATTGGGGAGGGTGTTAATAGCAATGTTTCTGTGTTTGCTGATGATACAAAAATTGGGAGTGTAATAGACACAGACTTAGATATTATAACATTACAGGAGGACCTGGATAAAATAGGGGAGAGGGCAACTAAATGGCAGATGAGGTTTAATGTTGGAAAATGTAAAGTAATCCATTTTGGGGTTTCAAAACAGGCAAGCGGAATACACATTATTGGGTACTGCACTAGGGAAGTCAAAAATGGAAAAAGATTTGGGGGTCATAGTAGACCACAGATTGATTAATAGCTTGCAATGCCAGGCTGCAGCAAACAAAGCGAGCAGAGTCCTGTCTTGTATTAAAAAAGGGAATGTTCTGTACTGAAATGTACTGTAGAGACAAAGCAATCATTTTGCCACTTTATAGATCGCTGGTTCGACCTCATCTGGAGTATGCGGTCCAGTTTTGGTCACCAATCCACAGAAAAGATGTCCTGGAGCTGGAGAGAGTCCAGAGTAGGGCAACTTAACTAATTAAGGGACGGGATACTATGTAACTATGTAACCTGAATGTTGCTGTACATGCACAAGACTGACATCAAGTCAAATTCAGATTATCACACTATTTAAAGTGGAACTCCAGACACATACATCTTGATAAAATCTTAGTTTTCCCATGTGAAAGTGACTCTGTCATGAGAAATGTATAGGGGATGCCATTGCCGACCCCTTCTTTGAGAATGTTAGTTCCCTTGCTTTGAGTCTTTGATCTGGGGTTATGGAGATAAGGAATTCTGATGCTTATTTACAGTATACTTGTCAAAATTAATTGAAGCTAGAAACAGTAAGACAACTAGTATCTTCAGAAGAAGGCCAGCAATGGGAGTCCCATACTTTTGTTATGTCACTAGAGGAAGTGGTGATTGTTCTGAGGCCTGTAGAGCTGCAGAAGCTTGGGGAAAAGCTCACTGCCGGACACATTTTTAGATCTTTTAATTCTTGTCAGTAAAAATCGAGAAGACATTTATGACAGATTTTAATTTTTTTGTCATTTTCGGCTGGTTTGTGGCATGCTCGGGAGACAAATGACACACTGCCCGTTCAGCATTGCGGTCATCGGAAGCCTGCCCTTCAGCAGGCGGGCGGGCTTGCGATGATCGCAAGTACGATCTGCCTGTCCAAGATGGGGAGATCGTACGTTTTTTAAATTACTTTACAACCATCGCAAGACTGAGGTCTTGCGATGGTTGTAAAGTATATGGCCACCTTTAGACAAATACTGTATTTGCTAATCTGCCATAGAACATGTGTATAGCAACTAAGTACCATAAAATATGCTAATTCATTGACGTGGTCCTTAAGAGGTTAAAACAAGGAGCACGGCTGCTGCAGCAGATCTTGGTGTTGTTTTCAGTCAGAACCTGACTTTCACATCGGGCGGGTGATCGGATGGATATAGAGCTGCCTGATCACTTGTATGATGCTGAAACATGTAAAGTGCAATTGTAGGGCTTGACATGTTCGGTATCTATTTACTCGACACATCCCCATCTTTTATATTGTGCCAAGAATTGGGTTTTCTGTTCTGTTTGTGTGCACTAATACTTCAGTGTATTTTTTTCTAAAAATATTGGTTTGATCAACATTTGCACAAATACCATGCAACATTAACAATTGCAACTAGCATGTTTTTTTTTTTCTACAGTGTCCATATTATTGTTTGGGGGTTTTAAGCTTACGTTTTGTAACCTTCATGTGTGCAGAAATAAAAGTGGTAGAAAAGAAAAGTAAACATTTGGTTAATAAGAAACTTGTGGTTTATGATGAGTGGGAATCCAGAACATCTAATCTAATTAACGGAGAGAAGGTGTGTTTGAAAATACGTAAGCAAAATGAGTTTCCAAATCGATAGATTATGAACACATGGAAGTGGGGGGAGTCTGGTATTCTTCAGGTATGGTGTTTGTAAATCGTAGGACTTGCTCTTTTCATCCATTTCAAAATACTTTTTTTTTTAACTTTGACTTGAGTGTATTTTTAAACATTTCACTGGGATTTGCAGAAGTGGAATTAAAGGAGAACTATGGGGTAAGGGCTTTTCCCCATAGTTCTCCTTAGGGTAACGGGAGGACACAAACTAGCGTCCTCCCGTCACCCTAAGCTCAGTATACCGCGAGCTACAGCTCGCGGTATACTGAGACGCCGCAGCCGGAGCAGATCTCGACGTAGATGACGGGATCCGCCCAGCTGCGTGAGTGACAGCTGGCTCTGCCTATCTAGAGGCAGAGCCAGCTGTACCCGCCCCCCCCTCCCCCTCAGCGCTGGCTGATCAGAGCGGGGAGAGAGGAATCAAGCCCCTCCCCCTGTCACGGCAGAGAGCCGTGACAGGATCGGAAGGTGAGCAAACCTGGTATGTGTTCGCTCACCTCCCGATCTACTGAGCCGACCTGTGACAGTGTCATTGTCACAGGTCGGCTAGAACTATGAAGTGAGTGGAAATCACTCACCTCATAGTTCTCCTTTTAAAGGTTGTCCTGGCTAGGCCACTCTCCAGTGTCCATAGGGTCCTCTTTTCTACCTGCAGAAAAACAGCGTTTTCAAACTTTCCAAAGCTGATTGGTTACTTATAGAAATGATAACAGTTGTTAGCAGTAAGAATGTTGTAGCAGTAAAAATACTATATCAGGCCCAATATTTGCAATTAAATAAACACTTGTGGCAGACAGGGATAGGGCTGATCATTGACAGGCAGATAAGTGCGTGACAATAGCAGTTAGGGAGACTTTTTCCCATCATTGAAAAACTCCAAAACATACCATGATCTGCAATCATACAAAGAGAAGAGGATCTGCACTCGCCTGCAGGTAGATTTTCCAGTAGGTTGGAACACTTCCCTGTGATAAGATTGCCTTGAACAGTGTAACGCACATGTTATCACCGTCTAGCACAGCAGGAACTGGGCAGTAGTCACAAGTAATACTACAGATTGGGAACATTGCTTGCTTTCATCACTTGAGCGATTATAAGTATTAGTGAGTGTTGGTAGAATTTCGCTAACTCTCACCTCTTTAGCCTATCATGAATGTTGCTGTAAGATATATCTATTCTTCCAACTTCTCCTCCTATACTGCCCCTCTTTACCAATGTCTTTACTTGTTTCCTGTCAAGCTGAGAATTACATTTAAGCCATTAAGCCTTGCCTGCAAAGGAATTTACAATTCTAGACTATACTTATGACCTCATACACAAATATTCCACAAACCACCCTCTCTGCTTTTCCACTGACTTCTTTATTCATAATGAAATCCCACGCACAACTTCAAGATTTCTATAGAATTATCCCCATTTTTTCCTCTGTCCTATTAGACTTGATTCCATCTTTCACACATTTTAAACACTCCTTCAATGCCCACCGCTTCAAACTTGACTACCATTTTTCTTCTCCAACCTAACCATTATTTAACAACTAACCACTCCCTATCACTGGTAGCTATTGACATCTCCCTTACCTATCATGTCTAGTGCAGGTAGCCCACAATTTACGCTAGGGTTAGGTTCCTGAAGGAATAGTTGCAAATAGAAACCGGTGTAAATAGAAACCCAGTATATAGTGTAAGTCAATTGGAAGTGTAGGATTTAGGTTCCAGGACTCTCTCAAAAATGACAGAAGTGACATAATAATTTATACTTAAAGCTTTACATTCAATGCTAAACAGTATTATAAACACAGAACACAGTATGTATCATCAAAGAGTCATAAAGAGTGAGGGGAGACAGCCAGCAGAAAGAGCAAGGAGAGGCAGCCACTAAAGAAAATCCATATGTCCAAGTGTACCCCTGTGACAGCAGCATGCTCCTATGTGCCTCTGTATCTCCAAGGGTACCCCTGTGCTCCTAGTGTGGCTCTTTTTGTCTCCATAGCTCCAAATGAACTTCTGTGTGCCTCCATATCTCCAAGTGTGCCCCTGTTCTCCTCTATCTCCAAGTGTACCTCTGTATCTCCAAGTGTACCCCTGTTCTCCTCTGTATCTCCAAGTGTACCCCTGTGCTTCTCTGTATCTCCAAGTGTACCTCTGTATCTCCAAGTGTACCTCTGTGCTCCTCTGTATCTCCAAGTGTACCTCTGTGCTCCTCTGCATCTCCAATTTTATCTCAAAGTACACCCCTGTGCTGTAGCTCCAAGTGTACCCCAGCATGTCTCTATGTGCCTTTGTACAGTATATCCATGGGTATCCCTGTGTCCCCAGTGTGGCTCCAAGCACCTGTATATCTCCAAGTGTACCTCCATGTGCCTCAAAGTCTGTAAGTGTCCACAGTTATCTCACTGAGAAGAGCCCCTTCCCGAGCCACGATCTTTCGCCTGTGTCCTGATCCAGCTGCTGGAGACTCTGCTGTAACCACGTGGAGGTGTGGGGAGGTCCCCTGTGTATCCTTCCACAACTGATGTCTGCAGAGGAAAGATACTCTAGACGGCGCCAAGTCCTCAGTGGTTTCACTGGGCATTATTTGTATTGTATTGCTTGTATTTCCCTACTTGTTAGATTGCAAAGCCCTCTTCTTCTTTACAATATCAGAATTAGTGGTACTATTTGGTAATTAGCATTTATGGAGAGAATAGACACTGGTCTTGTTGCTGAAGGATTGTGCTCTGCAGCCTTATTGTCTCAAATATGTCCTCCTTCAGGTCTTGGAGGAACTAAAGCATCATTTTACTCTTGGGCCTTTTTTATTGGACAATTATGTATGTTTGTCCCTAACTAAATCACAGAAATATTTTTTTCTCCTAAAGCGCTAGAAAACAGTTAAGGACTCAATCACTCAGCTGTTCCTGGCTGTACAGGTACCAGATCAGCGCATTTCTGTGATGGGTGCACCAGGTGATTCCATTTAGCTGTGGACAAGAAACTTGTACAAACCAATGACAGGCTGACACTGTACACGGCTGTTCACATGTAATCATAAGGAGCAATTACATACAGCCAAGGACAGATGAGTGTGGCCCTGTATGCAGACTGTTTGCATCTAATGCAGCTCATCTGTCCCTAACCTCAGTTTTTTGCTTCATGTACATAAATGGGAACAGCTCTCGAGCCTCTCAGCATGTCATTGGTATGTGCAGGCTGAATAGCCGCAGCTAATCAGAAACAGCTGGCCGTACACATCACAGAAATCCACTGATCCGGGCAGTGTATGGCCCTGGACAGTCATGTGAGTGAGCACTAAAGGAGATTTTTGCTGTTTACAGAATAGTAAAACTGGTCATTTATTTTTTCTTTGCATAATTACATATAAGACAAACATAGTTTTGCTTTAAATGTTTATCTGTAGCCTTTAACTTATAATCTATGACATGTTTAGGTGTTTCGGTAAACCATAAACTTCCGATAGATTTTCTTAGTTAAATCTTAACTAGCCTGCCGTGCCCATGTTGTCTAGCTTTAATCTGTAATCTTTTCAGCAGAGCAGCAAAACTAACACTCTTTTTTTTATAATTCTGAATGTACGTGAGACGGTCCATATAAGTCACTGCATACAGCGTGTTCAGCTAAATTTAGATCACTTCTGTTTCTTTAGAAAAGAGGCTTGTTTAATGCACTGCTGACAGGTGGATTCTTTCATATGAAGAATTGCATGCTGGACACACAGACATGCTCACAAGCTTTTCAGTTAAGCTTAGGTACAAAGTTAAAAGCCAAGTCCAACCCTTTTTAGCTTGTGATACAGCAAACATACACTATATTATTATCACTTACAACACAGGCTATAATGTAGCTATTATCTGAAAGGGGCAAGGCCAATTTGTTGGTCTTGTAATATTTGATCGGTAAAGATGCATGTATTTAAATAAGATAGCAGCTGGGTTAATTTACACACAAATATATATATATATATATATATATATAAATATACATACA
>NW_017306391.1:1427132-1460887 GCF_000935625.1 Nanorana parkeri
TATATTAATATACATATTTACATATGTGCACACATAAACATAGGTGCATATACAATGATACATGTGACATGAGTTTAGATAAGAGATCTAGAGTAAGGCTCCAGTCACATGGGGGATTATGCTGCGTTTGGAGATTCCTGCAGCAAGAACCTACAGATTCCTGCTGCAGTAATTCCAGTAATTTAGATTTAGCCACTGTGCCTATTCAAGTTAATGACAGGTTGATAGGATATCCCATCACATCTGAACGGGGATACCTGGGATTACTGCATTGCGAATCTGTAGGTTCTTCCTGCAGGATCTCCGAACATAGCATAAGTCTCTGTGTGCAGCCTTAAGCTGGCCATACACTAGTAGATTTTCGAATGAACCTTCGTACGAAAGATCTTTCATTCGACTTTATGTTAGTTGATGGGACAAATCGATGATCGATTTTGACTATAGTGACGAAAAAACTTGAAGGAGCGGAATGGAAAATTGTTCTTGAACAAACGAAATTCTAACAGTGAATTTGTTTTTTGTTCAGGCAACCCCATTCATTCCAAAATTGAATGTTAAAATACAACTAAACTTCATTCGACTTTTGTAAAGTGTTCCATGGCATTATCGGGTGGTAAAGAAGGATCTTTCGTTCAGTAATGTACTAGTATTTGGCCAGCTTTAAGGTGCCCATACACCTTACAACCATTGCAAGACTTTTGTCTTGCGATGGTCGTAAGCTTATTAAAAGATTGTACGATCTGCCCATCTTGGACAGGCAGATCGTACTTGTGATGATCGAAAGCTCGCCCCGCTGAGGGGCGGGCTTCTGATGACTACAATGAGGGGGCGGGCTTCCGATCACTGCAAACGGGCAGTGTGCGCACACCGACCCGTTCGGCAGTTGTCGAACAGGCAGGCCACTAACCCGCCGAGAATCATACAATTCTGGGCGGGTTTTCAAGCCTGCTTGTGCGACCGTAAAGTAGAAATGGTCGCACGCCTTCCATACACTTTGCGATTATCGTACGATCGCGGGATTTCCTGTGATAATCGTACAGTGTATGGGCACCGTCTTGTATGAGTTCAGTAGGACAGCAGTGTTTCCATGGCCATACTGATAAAATATACCCTATTCTTACACAAATCTTGTTTTGCCATTTGTTTGTAAACTTTAAAACCCAGGTGATTAAGTCTTATGCAAATCCTAAACACAGCACAAATAGTGAAAAGTATAGTATACAATAATGGTTTCCATACTAGGGCTGATTATCACAAAATGAGCTAATTCTTGTATAAAAAATGATGTATGAGCTCAGCTGATCAGTTCAGTATCACTAACAGGGTTATTCACAAAAGGGTGAAGAGTTTGAGAAGGCAGGAGAAGTGATCAATCTAGGACAAAATAGCTGATTTGGGAAAAATTCTCCAATTCAGCTCACTTTCCAGTCCGGCTATGTTGTCCTAGATTGTTCACTTCTCCTCCCTTCTCCAAACTCTTCACCCTTTTGTGAATAACGCCGATTGTGTTTGCTGGAAAAAAAAAGTAGATGGCGAGCTTGATGAATTATCAAAGTGTTGGCGTCTATTAAGTGTTTATGAAGTTGCTTCAGACATTTTTCTTTGCAGGGGAATGTGACAGTGTTGTCTCAGAGAGCACTTTGGTGGGGGCGGCAGGGGCAAGGTTTTTCCTTTTCTTTTCTGCTGCCAGCAACAGACTTTTGCATCTGCAAGGTCTCTTAAGTATAGTATTGCTTGTGCTAGTAGTTTGCTTTTGAGTGCACAGAGACTGTTCACCCAGCACTTTTTGTAGATGGTGGCCACAAGAGAGAGGAGGAAAGGCTGCTTCCTCTCCAACTGCTGTCATAATAGTACTGTGGTGGCCAGAAGAGGGTTGGACTAGTGGGTGGAATGCAGGTGAGATATCCATTTTCTTTAAGTTGTAAAGAAACTGGTTATGCCACAATTATGAAGGAAATGCTGTAACAAAAAAATAGTATCAGAAGAAGTAGAAAGGGGCTTGGATAAAATAAATATTTCAGACTGTTGTATAGCACGTGACCTATTCTGCATATAGAGAAACATTTCATATATTTGTGTCAGAAAAGGAGGTAAGGTATACTTGTGGCACTGCAGATCTTCCCAAATCTGCTCAATTTTACACCATTCCAAATTAAAAGGTATGACATTTCCCAGGAACGCATTACATTTTCTCAATATTTGTGCAATAAAATGAAAGAGAATCTAAAGTCAAAACTATTTTTAGTTTTCGATAATGTAGGGATTGATTGGATGATCTGTCAGCCTTTTAAAGTAGAGCCAGGTATACACGCTTATATTGTCTTCGTTCAACATATGGACTGAACAAAGCAAATATAACAGATTTCTCCATCAACACTTGTGAGCGTTGATGGATGAATCCCCTGCTGTTTGCATTGTGTTCTGACAGCAGCCACCGGCCCAGCTTTACATCCCAACTGACAAGATTCACATATTCACCTTCTTCTGTTTTCTGGTGACCATTGTCAAGAGGACTGGAAGTAAGAGTTTTCACTGGAACAGGAATAGGAAAACTTGTTCCAGTGCCAACTGTCTTATGGGTATTTCCTCATAATAGGACACAGATGAAAAAGTCTCTATCCAAGACCAAGTCATTTTGGCTTTAGATATACTTATTAGGAATGCACCGATACCGGTATTTTGGTACCAAGTACCGATAATTTTTTTTTTCGTTACTCGCCGATACTAATTACCGTGTACCGGAAGTCCCATTCAGGAAGGCAGGTGGCGTGTAATGACTCGCCACCTGGCTTCCTGATTAGCCGGGCATCGTGTAAAGACTCGCCACCCGGCTTCCCGATTAACAAGAAAGCCATACGAATCCCCATAATAATAATCATATGATCAGTGCGGATCTCTGTCCCCTCTCACCTCGGCATGTCCAGCCTGTCACCCCCGGGGCCTCTAGCCAGGAGCGGCCTTCCTCTGGTACCCAGCCGGGGCCGTCTTGCTGGCCAATCATGGAAGCCGGACGCCATGTAAGGACACGGCGCCCTGCTTTCTGATTGGCCGGGAGGCCGGCTCCATGCTCCCTCCCGGCCAATCAGAAAGCAGGGTGAGCATGAAGCCAGCTTCCCATATGATTATTATTATGGGGATTATTGATTTGCTCTACATCAGCAGAACAATGATCAAACACAGAAGTAGGCTGCCAGTTGAGTCAACACGTGGGCTATAATTAGCATAGTCAATGCTGCATTATTAGCCAAAGAGTCCACCCATTGTAAAGAGTACCAGGATGGTACATGTAACCTAAGCTGACTATACATGACCCAGTTAACGCTATCCATATACCAGCATTGCTAGTAGAGAAGGACATAAAAAAAACAAGCAATAAACAAAGGCAATATTCATTTCCCTAATCTTATAGCATGCTGGAAACGCTCTCGGTCTGAATGATGCCTTTCTTCATTTTTCACCAAGAAAAAAGAATGTAAGTATTAGGGATGCACCGATACTGGTATCGATACCGGTGCCGGTACCGAGTATTTGGGCGAGTACTCACCCAAATGCTCTGATGCCTAGCCCGATACTTCCTGTATCAGGAAGCCAGGCGCCACGTCATTACACGCTGCCCGGTATCCTGATTGGCTTGGAAGCTGCTCCATGCTTTCTCGTCACTTGTGATGAGAGAGCATGGAGCCGACTTCCCGGCCAATCAGGAAGCTGGGCGAGAGAGGGACGCACTGAGTGAGAGGACGAGAGAGCATGGAGACGCGCTGAGAGGGCGAGAGAGTGACGAGAGAGCATGGAGCCGCTTCCCGGCCAATCAGGAAACTGGGCAGCGTGTAATGACACGCTGCCCGGCTTCCTGATACAGGAAGTATCGGGCTAGGGATGGGAGCATTTGGGCGAGTACAAGTACTCGCCCAAATACTCGGTATCGGCATCGGCGCATCCCTAATACTTACATTCTTTTTTCTTAGGTGAAAAATGAAGAAAAGCATCATTCGAGAGCGTGCTATAAGATTAGAGAAATGAATATGGCTTTTGTTTATTGCTTGGTTTTTTTAATGTCCTTCTCTCCTAGCAATGCTGTTATCTCTCTCATGGATAGCGTTAACTGGGTCATGTATAGTCAGCTTAGGTTACATGTACCATCCTGGTACTCTTTACAATGGGTGGACTCTTTGGCTAATAATGCAGCATTGACTATGCTAATTATAGCCCACGTGTTGACTCAACTGGCAGCCTACTTCTGTGTTTGATCATTGTTCTGCTGATGTAGAGCAAATCAATAATTGAAACCACAAAACAACAGGCACATAGGAAACGGTAACCTGAACGGGAAATTGATGCCAAGAAGTCATGCTGATGTCTACGTAGTTCATGACAACACTACTTAACACCATCAACAAAAGTTTTTATGCCAAGTCTGTTTGTGAGACTGAGCGTCCAACATAAGTGAGACTGAGCACACAACATGAGCAACCTTGCATATGCTTAGCAAGAACGACTGACATAACTCATTAAAAGAAAAGTATCTAAACTTTTTTTGGCTTTACTTCCCTTTTTGGGTCACAGGAGTATATTTACTAACTGTACTGTCTCCCTTCAGTTTGTAAAGTATTGCACAAACTGTTGGTGCTATATAAATCCTATATAATAATAAGAATAATAGTCCTTTGACCCAAAGTCAGCAGCATTAGCCCGCTATCAGCTCAGCACGGAGGCACGCCACAGTTGGGAAGAATCTCAACAATATTTTGGGAATCCACCCTGGCTGCCTTTGAGAATGCTGACTGTGCCCCTCTAGAGCCGGAGCCAGCTGTGCCCACCCCTCCTCTGTCTGTAGCTCTGCAGGAACAGAAGGGGATGGGAAAATCCCTGCGGGAACATTGGCCGACAGGGTGACTAGAGTCACTGTTTGTAGCCTTGTGTAAGCTCCAGTCAGGCTAACTGAGCTACAGTGAGCTTGCTTTTTTATTTTTTTACGTGGCCGCAATAGGGAAATGTGAACAAGGTAAATGGCAGCTGGGGAACAGGGCTATTAACCTTTGTCTACCAAGATATGTCATAAATATACCTTCTTTTTTTGTTCAACAGTAACATATGTGAAACATTGTAGCAACCAAAGGGTTAACAGGCACATGGTTGCTTGCTTTAAAGAACTCCGAGCAAAATGTTTATCGACCCTTGTAGTATGGCTACCTCCGCACTGCAAGGGTTAACTGCTCTTTTTTTTTTCTAGGTGCTAAAATAAAAATGTTATATTAACCTGAACCGTGAAGCCGGGTGGCTCTTAGACTGGTTCTTCCAGCCTCTCTCCCCTTCAACTGCAGTGGTCTGAGGTCCCGTAAATCATCACATTCTATACACTGTGTATAGGACGTGAGGACGCAGAGGAACATTCCAATATTGCAGCGTAGGAAGAGACAGACTTCAGAGAGTGGAAAAGCAGGAAGCTGACTTGGGTTTTTTGTTAGCACCTAGACAAAAATGAGCATGTAACTTTTTCAGCCCCACTGCAAGAGCTAATAAAAGTTATTTAACTTTATTCTTTGGCCTTTGCTCTGTATGCAAGTTGTATAGCCACCCAATTGTTGCATAAACTAGAAATGTGGTGGCAAAAAAACTGCAATTTTATATTAACAAATATTTGTTCTTTATTAAATTGAACACAGTTTCTTTTTTTTTATATTTATCAGGTATTTTAGAGATTATGGTGTGTGTATGTGTGTAGGGGAGGGGGTGTGCACCACACTAATTGTTTAGAGTATTTTATTGACAATAATATTGACAAAATCCTTCCAGAAAAAAATGTAGATTGGGGAGATATTTTACAAACTTTCAGGGCTGTAATGTGCTAGTGAAAAAAAAAAAATTGTTTAGCCTGGAGGGTCCATTCACATATTTCTGGTGCAAAACCGCATGTCATGTTGCAGGTTAACATATGTTGCTTTAAGGTAACCCATTCAGAATGGGCTGGTAATGCACCCTAACATACTTAAAATCGCACACAACCCTTTTTCTGTATCACAACACATGGCAGTGCACTACTGTTCATTGACATGCACTGCAGCATGCTAAATATGCAGATGTGTTGCCTAGTGCGTTTAAGTGCAAATGAATGGCAGCACGACACAACAACACATGTTACGTGCATTACTATGTGTTGCAGTAACACACAAGTGTAAATCCAGCCTGATACTTTGCCCTAAATAAGCACAGTACGACGTTACTTTTTTTAATGTAATGGTGCTGGAGGGACAATTGTGCAGGTAAATGCTCTGTGCGGACAGCTCAGCTCTTGCTACATCTTTAATATTCTTTCTGCTCACAGGTTCTCTGACAGGCTCTGGCAAATACAAAAACAGTGAACAGAAGAGGCACATTTTTTGATGATTCCCTGTTGTATTGTGCATGCAGAGCTAGAGCTGCAGCTCATAGTTTAAGAGATTTAACAGGTAAATGTGCTTTTAATTTATGACATGAGCAAAAGAACTTGTGTCTAAAGCTGGCCATACACCTATAGATTATCTACAGATTTTCTGTGGTCAGATGGAAAAAGTGCAACATATTCCTCCATCTACGCTACACTGTGTGGATAGAGGAATCTCCCAGTGGGCCAAGCTTCAGTATCTTGCTAGTTGGCCCCGCTGGCTGTCAAAATACTTAAATGATGCCTCCATCCAATCAGATTGTTCAGGTGTTTTGAGAGCTAGCGGGACCAACTAGCAAGATACTGAAGCTTGGCCCAGTGGGAGATATCACACAGTTTAGCGTAGATGGAGGAATCTGTTGCACTTTTTCCATCTGACCATAGACAATCTGCAGATAATCTATAGGTGTATGGCCAGCTTAAATCGTTTAAACACCATTGAACAAAATTTTTGAAAAACTTAATTTTCAGGGAGAGATGTGCTTCTTCTCTGCATGTACATTGCTACTAACCCCATCAAATCTTTGTCTACTGACCCAGCTAGTGTTCATTTGCAGTGAATGTGCAAAGATAGGATTGTAAGCCCTCATGGGCAGGGCCCTCCTTACCTTCATGTCTTGAATTGTATTGTGACTGTAATGTCTTCCTTATATTGTAAAGCGCTGCGCAAACTGTTAGCGCTATATAAATCCTGTATACTAATATTAATATTGTCACAGGTCGGCATTTTTCTACAGGTAATCTGGTAAATTGTGGTTAATTTAACAAATAAAAGCAAATGGGATTTCTTCAGAAATGGATGTGATGTGATAACATGGTGTATTATCATCCCGTTAAGTGGAGTGATGAACTACAAGTTCCAGGTAACTCTCGTGTGAACACAGAACGGCTTTACCTAGCTGGGTTTGGAGACAGATGGTAAATTCAAGTAGTGATTTTTCACATGAAGGGAAAACTGTAGCATGTGTTTTTAGAGGACCTATTTTGGGTCATTGTAACATTTACCTGAAATACATTTTTATGTATTGTTAGCATTTTACATATTCCTTATTTTGATGATTGTATTTTTTACACAGGACTGTAAAGTCCCCCTCTCTAGGAGTGTAGTCAGCTTGCCTGCCAAGATAAGGTCATTTAGACATAAGCTGGCCATACACTGTGTGAAATTCTTTCAGTGGTGATCCTTCGATCAGAAAATCGCAGGTTGAATGAAAAAAACGGTGTGAATGAATCTCCTGCTGGGCTATTGCATTCTGACAGTAGTGGGTGTGCCACTATTAGAATACCCAAACAGTGACGGCAGCCAATTAGCTGCTGTCACCGATTGGCCACAAATTTTCTGACTGGCTCCTTTGATTTAGTGATCGAAGGATGCCAGATGGAAGGGTGCTGACAGGACCACCCACTGACCGGGACAGTATTTGCAGAGTGTATGGCCAGCTATGTTGCTTGTTTTTAGCTACTTTGACCGGTAGACTTGCAGTGAGAGGAACAGTAAAGCACAGTCAGTGTGAACCATTACTAACAGGGAGTAGAGGCTCCATGTGCAATAAAATATACCCATGTGCATATGTGTGTATATATATATATATATATATACAGTGCTTGAAAAATCCACTCGTCTGCGACGAGCGGACAGCAGAGCCCGACGAGCAGCTTCCCGGCCGTTGTAATTACACGGCCGGCCGGGAGCTTTACATTCAAGCGATCGAGCGTCTCGACGCCCGATCGCTTGTATTACCAGCAGCTGCCTTTGCCGGTCCCGAGATCCGCTGTGCCCGATGCGGCCGGGACCGCCACGGCTCTGTGACAGGAGATCAAAGGGAGATCAGTACACAATCTACCTTTGATCTACTCTCCAGTCCCGGAATGCATGAAGTGATGTATATTACATCACTTCCTGCATTCAGTGTCACTTTCCAGCTACAGAAGCTGATGAAGCAGTTCTCTGCTTCAATAGCTTCTTTGGGGGTCTCTAGGTGACATTAGGGGTCTTGGAGACCCCTGATGTCTCCATAAAGAGGACCTGTCATGTAAATTGGCTATCACATAGGGGACTTCTTAGCCCACCATGTGATAGCAATAAAGTTTTTGTTAAAAAAAAATGAAAGAATCATAAAAAAATTAAAAAAAGAAGCATTAAAAAAGAAAAAAAGATGTAAGTCCCCACCCCCCCCACATACACATGCTGATATGCGTCGGGTGCGCCTACGTGCAAAAACAACGATTGCACCTATTGCCGCTCATGTTACATATAACCGCGAACGTCAGAGTGTGAGCAATAATTTTAGGGCCATTAATTACTGATAACACTAAACTGATGAGTGGTAAAACCGTTTTAAGCGTCGCCTATGGGCAATTTTCAGTGTGGTCGGTTTTTGCGATTTTGCGGGTGCACGCAATTTTAAGGCTTATGTCTATTGGTGTCTATTTACCCGACGTGACCCCGCCTTTTATATTTTATCAAAAATATGGGTAAGAATAAATGGTTTATAACATAATGTAGGGGGAAAAAATGTTTTCGAAATTTACAGTACTTTTTTCATTATATAGTAAAAAATAACCCCTCCCCTCCCCCCCAGTGGTGATAATACACCTCCAAAAGAAAGCTCTATCTGTCCCAAAAATGTTTTACCATAAATTGCAAGGCTATAGTCCCGTCATGCTGACTGGTGACATTTTTGACTGACTGGTGAGAAACCTGAAAATTTTTTAAACAGGTTTGAGCAACAAGCATTAAAAACACTAACAAACACTGATGCACTATGTAGCCAAAATGATGCGGACACCCCTCCATAATATGGAGGTCATGTTTACCAAGCCAGGTCCAAAAAGACAAGTTTAAGTGTGTTTTTACAAAAAAATATTTTAGATTTTAGTAAATTTTTTAACTTTTAGCAGGTTTCGGGTTGTAGCACTGTGGCACTTAAAGGGTATGTAAACACTAACAGTGAACATCGCTTTTTGGTCTTTTTCTGGTCTGTTTAATAAAACATTATTCTATCTGTTTGATAAGTGCAAAGAAATACCAGTTGATTATCCCAGAAATCTTGTCGGCTGATAACTTCCTGTGCTCTCGGGTTGTGCGGCACTGTTATCAGATACATTGTTTCAGCTATGTCTCAGGACTACATAACCCCTCCCTCTGTTATGGCGAAGAGTAGAGGGGGAAATTTCTGTATGCCTATCCTAGGGTGACAACACTGCTTATCTTTAGATATCGTATGGGTGGGTAAACATTGTTACTCGAGCTCAAAAAGTGTGTTACTGACAGGAACTTCAGGTGAATATAAAGGTAAAAAGGATTATAATAAAAGAAAACAATGCAGTCACCACAGGTCCGGTAAGCCAAAATTAATATCTTTTATAAACTCTGTTTATTACGCTCACAAAAGCTACATAAAACCAATGTCATACGATGTGTGACGTGAATAAAAACCATAAAACAATGACAGTCTCGTGTGGTTCCTAAGGCGACGTATAATATAAAAGCAGTTATACCATATTCATCACACAAATTATTGTTTGTCTAAGGGGAATCATTCTGCGTTGAGGGTAAGTGTAGATTGACACCACATGTCCCAAATCTAGCAGACTGTTAGAGGGCGGTTACTTTTATCATATATGACTTTCTAAGGGATGCCCAATTCCTACCGCTCAGCGCCCTGAAGTTCCGTGTGTCGGGCAGGTATTTTTTGTTGCTACATTTAGCCCTGCTGTGGGCAAGCAGGGCTAAATGTAGAGCAGGGGAGCCGGAGCTTGTTTTGTTCATGTGACCTGGGCAGTTGTACAACTGCCAAGATCACTTGTAGCAGCCTGCTTGTCCAGCCCACCGTGGTTTTCAGGGTCCCTCGCTCTTCTTGGGGCCCCTCTACCATGGCAAATGACTTCAGGATGGAGAGCGGGTAGCAGACTGTAGAAGTCTATTCTCCGATCTGCTCTGTGGGATCAGTGAGACAGGAGTGCTGTACTCACAGTGATTCCTGTCACAAGTCATCAAATATCAGTTTCTGTAGTTTAATGCATAAATTAATGAAAGCTACAACGTGATTGGTTTCTTTTAGCAACGGTACCATAAACCTAGAATGACTGTTGCCAGATCAGGCCCAGCCAGCAGAACCTGTTCCAGTCACAATTGTTACCCCCTAAGATCAGAGATTCCGGCAGATCTGATCTCTCCCATAGCAAGAAACATGATATTCAGCTGAGCTGTTCTTTTGTGTTTCTGTGCTGGGTGAGTAGGCAAATCAAGCAGGCACACTTCACTACTTTCCTTGGTATCTGTGTGTCTTTATGCTGGTCAAAGAGACATTTTGGAATTGACCATGTGATCCTACTATCCTTGAGATAACCTCACTTACCCACCAACATCATTTACTGTGTTTACAGTTGCAGTGAAAAGATAGAAAAAGGACAGTTTAAACTCACTTCTACCACATCCTAATCACTAATGATCAGCGACTATGTCTAGGTTGCATCACAAATCTCTCTGTATATACCTAGCCTTACACTACGTTACTGTAATTATCACTGTGTTGATTATTCTGGATTTCTATCATTTCTAATCATATCTTAGTGGTATATGTTTTGTTAAATCCTTCTGCTGTTTTCCAGTTTGTTTTAAGCTTCCTTTCTCATTTCAGCCCACCAAAATCAAAGAATGTGGAACTGCCAATCAAGCCCAAGGCTGTTGATACTGTAGATGAATCTACGGTTGAAGTGCACGCCCCCAAAGGGAACATTGCTAGCAAGGTTTCTTTATTTGAGAGCAAGAAAACAAGCCACAGACAAATTGACTTTTATGCAACAAAGAACATTTCTCAGCCAAAGAAGTTTGTGGAAAGAGCCAAACTGAACTTTGGTAAACAGATCAAAGGAAATGTTGTGAAAGACAGCAGCTCAACTGTTAAATCAGCCAGTGAGCCTAATTTTGCCAGTAACAAAAAGATCGAAAATGGTCATGGTGTAGTAAAGGCAGACACTAAGGACAAGTCTGCCAACCATAAGGTGGATTGCACACAAAGTGAAGACACTCCCCAGGCTCAGGGAAATCTGATGCTGATGGAAGACAGGAGAAATGGTCTGGAAACGGCACCAGGAACCATAAAACCCCCACAAGAAAGTATTTTGCCTTCAGCAGAAAATGAACAACACGAGGACCAGCCTACTGAGTTAGCCAATGATGATGTTCCTTTAACTCAAAGTTTCACACAGAGCAATGATTTAGAGTATACAGTTAAAGCAGAGGAGCCTTTGCTACATTCATCACAAGTTTCTGACGATACTTTAGGTGGAAATACAGCTGTGCGAAAAAGTAGTACCGATTCAAGCTCAGACTCTGGCCATATAGAAATGGGAAATAAACACAATTCATTAAAAGAACAACATACAGATGCTGTTACAGCAGAAGAGCCGAACATTTGCCTTACTGAAGACTCCACAACATTACGTCCTGATCATGTAGATTCTGCTGTTAATGTTACACTGCCAACGCATACAGACGAGCTCCAGATTAATGGTAGTAAAGAAGTCATTGATAGAGAAAGACCACCAGAGCAGCCCACTCTGGAAGATGTGAAAACCAAGCCAGCTGAAATTATAAATGAGGAAACCATTCAGCCAGACGACATTACATATAACAATGTAAATACAGATATGCCAAATGAAGATGTACAACTGGAAATGTGCATAGATAACAGCAAACCTGACGACAACTGTGAGGTGCCTAATGGATTACTGCAGAATGAAATCATGAATGGAGACAAGCAAGAAAAAACAAAGCAGTTAAAATCAGAGGACATACATGGGAGAGAACAAACCATAAATGACCCATCTTTAGTGCAAGATGAAGTAGAAAACAAACCCAGTTATCTTGTCCATGAAGAAGAATGTTTACCAACAGCTAGTGCCATAGTCTCAGATGCAGTTATAAAACCTGAACAAAAGGAATCCATAACAGAAGTAACTCAGAATTCAATTATATGCTCAAATGAAACCAGTAATGGATACGAGGGAGTAAATTTAGTTGCTGAGGCAGTCTCTATGCAAGGAGAAGACAGTAATCTACAGAGCTCTACTAGTAGACAGAAAGGCAGCAATTTTTCAGCTGTAAGTAGCCATTCAGTAGAGAAAGTCCCATCTGCCAGTGCTGTCAAAACTGGAGATGACCAGGCTATTCTGAGTAGCATAGTTGCACCACAAGACCAGATCAATAGCAGTGCTGCAATACAGGACCAGAACAGTAGCAGTGCTGCAATACAGGACCAGAACAGTAGCAGTGCTGCAATACAGGACCAGAACAGTAGCAGTGTTGCATCAAATGATGTGGAAGATTGCAGTGTTGCACCACAGGACCAGAACACTGTAGCGATTGGGAATGCGGCTTATAGCATTGACTCCTGTTCAGAAGTCACAAAGGAAGTGGAGTCTCCGCACACTGTTATTGAACCAGAAGATGACCATTCACAAAATACAATGGATCTTCCAGCGAGCATAAGAGATCCAAGCATCGGTGAGCTAGATGTTGCTGTGGCTGTGGACCAAATAACAGAAAACCTAGAAAATATTGACAGTGCCCATGTGGACACATTAAACAATGCTGAAAAGAAAAAAGAAGGAAGCTTTAGCCCAACATCACATAACAATGATGTTGCTGTTGTAAATGAGCATGTCTTTGTAGTCGCTAGACCTAGTGCATTACAAAACGGCTCCCTTGATGATTCACGTACCACTATCTTTACCAATGGAAGCATACAACATACAGAAAATTACCAGAATTTCCTAGATGTACAAAGGAGTCCCGAATCCAGTTTCAACACTACAGTAGGAGGAGAGGACAGTGTTCTTGATTCATCTTCGGACATGGAAATTTTTGCTGAAACTATCAGAAAGTTAGACAGCTCAATCACTGTGCCTCAGAAAAGAAAAAAGCCCCGAGCTCCCAAGCCGCCGGGTGTGTATTTTGGCCTGCCCCCTATCCATGAGGATTATTTGGAAAAGATATTGGACAATGACTCCTTCTCCTTTGGCTTGGGAAAGAAAGATAGGGCCAGAGAGATTGCGCCTATGGCATTGTTTAAAATGCAGAGCAAAGAGACTGCAGAGAAACTAAAGCCTAAAAGGGCATCAGCGGAACAAAGCATGCTTTTGAAATCTCTGAGGTCACAAAAAGAACCACTTTCAGTGCCACAGGAAACATGTGACAAGGAAAATGCAGATGTTACTGATGTAGCAGTCAAGAGATCTCGAATAGACTCATTCTACTCTGGCCTGAAATCACCGTTTGCAGCAAGGAAAGAGAATGTGTTCTCTCCTACAGTCACCACAGTCAGCACAATTACTACCTCCTTCGACACACCCAGGAAGGAGTTCACTCCCTTAGGCAAAACCTGTGATCTTAAAACTATAGATTGTTCGCAGACAGCTCACACAGCAGAGAGGGAGGATTTAGCAGTGGCGTCCTCAGATTTCTCACAAAGTACGCCCGCAGAGCACTCACTATTTACACCTGTATGCAGCATGGACAACCACCTGGAGACCAAAGCGGGTGGACACACTGACTCGGCCGTATCACGGCCTGATATCAACCGCCTGCCAGAGCAAAATCACTGTACAACTGATGGGAAAGAAGCGCTGCTACTTTTAAAAAGCACTCCTGCTAAAGATTTCACTGACATATTTTTGTTTAAGGGACAGGAGCAAGGAGCCTCCGTGCCAAGCCTTCATTCAGAGGTGAGTGCTAACTTCCTTGGTTACAACATTTTTTTCTCTTTATTTACACATACTCTGATAAGTGTTGCCTAGTTCTTTACTTAGAGGGTGTATGGCATACTAGGACTTTGTAATTGTAAATGTAGTTGTAAATGTTAAGAGAATCACTTTAGAATATAAAGCCTACAGTCTGAATTGTATTTGATTTTCTGTCCTACTTACTGACCCCTCATTTTAGCTAGCCGTGTTCCAGGTTTAATCCTGGCTGCCATCCTTGTTGGGTTATACTGATTTATTACAACCTGAAGTAAGACACAATACCGGTCACGGCTTAGTTCTAGAGATATGTTCATAAAAAAAGCTGAATGGACCATATAAAGATAATGAAAAAGATAACAGAGCCAGTTTGGAATATGTTCATTGCCTTTTTCCTAAAGAGTGCTAGTAGTAATTGCCTATGAGCATATAGTATCAGTCATATAATTACACAAATGTGAAATGAAAATGTCATTAAAAAGAGGACTGCAGCGGGTCATATTCTCCTGCTTCTGAAAATATGAGCTGCCTAGATCTTCCAGAATAAGGCAGCCTACATATTTCACTATTCCTTTCAGGGAGAAAGCAAGCATCTCAGGTTGGGGGCACTAGATTCCCACCTGTTGGATAGTCTCTCTGCGAGCATTAGAAGTAATGAACCGCTGTCACTGTTGAGGGAGTATTGCAGTGAATCCAGGCCAGAATTCTGATGTGAGGCAATAATCAGATCTTGTAATGGTTAAGAAACGGCAGAGAAGCTCTATCATAGGACCAAAGACTTCAGTGAATGCCTCACATATTTTCTGGCATGCTGGGAAATCTTTGCTAGATTAATAGTTGTACCTTTTGCCACTCGTGTGAAAGAAAAAAACTGGAAAGGTGAAATAAAATCGCTGTTGTAGCCTTAGTTACACAACCGGATTTACAAGCCTGGTGAGACCTGCCATGTTTTGGTGCAGTGACTAGAGACCTACTTGTGTGCGGCTAATTGTATGTTGGTTTTCTTTTTTAATTATAAAAGATTGTAAGGCATGTCATGCTATTCATATTAAACAAGGCTGTGTTATCAGGATCACTTGATGACTAAGGATTTTTCAGCAGCTCAAATACTTCTAACTGCAAGTCCTAACATACACGTTTGTACATTTTTCTTCAAATACTCAGATGAGCACAAATAAAGAAATGGCTTTTCTGAGCACTTGGCGGTGCCTTGCGCAAAGTAATAACTGGCTGAAACTGCTTTTACTAAACTCATTCAGGATTATTCTAAAAATTTATATCAAACACTAACGCATTATAATTATACCATCTTAAATCCATAGCAGCTAGCAGAAGGCATCAGATGAAGTCTGACATTACAGCCAATCAGCTTATGCCTTTCATTTACTGACCTGCCTTAGAAAATGAACTGGTGAAGCAGATTGGTTTCTGCAACCAGTGCTGTTCTTGTATCAATATGATGCACTATTTCTAGACTGGAGGAGTACTAGTCTGTTCTAGGGACATTACAGTGACATTTCTCAATTTTTCCTTTTTTCATCCACCTTTTATTGAAAGAATTCCTGTGAAATGTTTATGGCAGGCACTTGGCAAACAACTACATGTGCACATAATACTCAGTGAGTGTGATTAAAAAGTTTGGAAAGCAAAGTGTTCATCCTACTAGATGGGAAATCCTGTCACCTCACAACATTAAAATCAGCGATTTCCCTTAGTTAAGACAAGCCCAGGCTTCCTATGGAAGATCTTTCAGTATTTTTATTCAACAATGGCAATTGTTTTAGTTGAATGGTAATTCTGTTTAATCGACACACAGCAGGACTTGTATGTTGTGTAGCTACAAAACATTTGGAATAGTCACCTAGGCAGTATGAATTCACATATCCAGCAGATATCAAGAGCTGATCAAGAAATGTAAGGCTCTAAAGTAAATCACAGAAAGCAAATACATGGTAAAGTATAGTCCAAAACGCATGACTACAGTGACTCCATATGTATAATAAGTGAGCCTGAAAATAAGGGCTGTTGCTGTACCAAAGTGTTTTGCTCTTTTTTTAAAAAAATCTTTACATAATTCTGCATCTGGTATCTATATGCAACATGGACATTTCCTTGAGAAACTTACGGGGCTATTCACAAAGGTGTGAAGAGTTTGGAGAAGGCAGGAGAAGTGATCAATCTAGGACAACATAGCTGATTTGGAAAAAGTGTCCAATTCAGCTCACTTTCCAGTTCAGCTATGTTGTCCTAGATTGTTCACTTCTCCTGTCTTCTCCAAACCCTTCACCTTTTTGTGAATAACCCTGTTAGACTTCAAGAAACTGAGAGTCCAATAAACATTTATTTTTAACAATACACAAAGTGATTTTTTAAACTAAATTTATTGAAGTCGTTCCCACATCAAAGAAAGTTCTAAGTACTTTTATTTAGAATGGCTTTTAGGTTGACATCTTGATAAAGTGGGGGCAGATGTAAGGAAAACAACTCATTAAACTTTGTACATGAGCTTTGTGTCTCTTGTGAGGATCTGCCTGCTATTTATTTTTTACAGCTGGGTGTGATGCCTTTTAATTAATCTGACAGAGTAGGTTAATCATTAGAGTCCTTCATTTACTTGTTCTAGTCGTTCATCTAATCATGCAGTATAAAGGCAGCGACACCTATAGGTTAGAAGACTGTACTACATAGCAGTAGATAAAACTGGTCATTATTATGCATTGCAATAAAGTACATTGAGATGTATTTACAAAGCAGCAAATTATCGATTTGGTGGGCAATCATATGGGACAGGACAAGACACCCACTGGAAAATCTCATGTACTTATAGAGCTGGTTAACCTGAGTGCATCGCTTTTCGTGCAGTTTTCACTGCTTCTGGAATTTCTAGTCCTCAATTATCAACAACAAACTATTTGGCTCTTTAACGTTGTCAATTTTTATTAAGTCCAATTTTTATTTCTCCATCCCAGACCAATAGAAAAACTGATTTTTGTTGAAGGATTTAATGCTAATTTCTGTAGAGGGACCCACAATCAATTCAGTAATGCTCATCATAATCATACACATTTACTACAATGTCAACAGCCTGCAGATGTGCAATGTTCCTGGATTAAAACTCTTATTATAATTACGTCCCAAAATGTCTGCTATATTTTAACACATGTTAACCCAACAAAATTGCATGTGGATTCCAGCAAATGAAACCATGGAGACTGCAGACAGTTTTCTTTCGGGCAACCAATCAGTTTCTCTCATCAGTTTGTTTAGTTAAACTTTACTGAAAATGAAACAGCGAAGTTAATTGGTTGCTGTGGGCAACTGCTCCAGATTTTGTCTACTCCAGTTTAGATTGTGTTTAGATACTGCTGTTACCTGTCTTTTGATTATATTGCATAATATTTAAGAGTTGTATTTTTCAGGGTCAGCAAGGTGCCCAAAAGATCAACCCCAGACCAGGAAAGGTAAAGCAAAATGTTCTCTGATATTGTTTATTATGGCGTTTCTGAGTGACAACACGATTGAAATGTTGTAATGTGTTTGTTGCAGTTGGTGATTCTCACAGAAGCTGAATGTGGAGGTGCTGTATTTGAAGTGTTTGCTGACATAGCGGATTGTAGTTCCTGGGAACTTTCTCCTATTATTTTCATCAAAACAATTAGAGGATGGTAAGTCATGTCTATTTATTCTGCAGATTGAGTTTTACATTAAGATTCTGTGTATTTTAGACACAAGCAAATACAACTGACACAGCTAATGAAATAGTTCAGTGAGCAGCAATATAGCCCAAGCAATCACACATAACGTTAGCATTTGCTGGACAAATTCAAAAAGACTCTTCTCTTATTTATTATGCGAGTCTCTATGTATTGAATAAAATGTGCACTTACCCTGGTTTGTCTTTTTCCATGGCTTTTATATACCTGTTTAATTGCTGAGCAGCTTTGCTTCTTGGCATTGCTTTCCTAGTGATTAGTAGAACTCCCAGCCAGGGGCGTAACTAGAAATCACAGGGCCCCATAGCAAAATTTTGTATGGGGCCCCGTGATTGCTAGTCATGCCACTTGCAGAGCCCCAGCGGAAAGTGACCCTGCAGAGCCCACCATAGACTCTCTGTAGTGGGCTCTGCAGGGTCTGAGATCTCTTACCTGTCAGCGCCTCTGTGGTCGCCAGGCCCCGACTCCTGTTCGGTCCCCGGGCCCCGCCTCCTCTGCTATCGACGGGCCCCGCCTTCTCGAATGCACATGTAGTGAGGTTCATTGATACAGAATATCAGAGAATGCACAGATCTGAATCGCTGTGCACACAAGAGATGTGCTGACCTATGCTGTATGTAAAAGACACAGGCTTAAAGCTTTGTGTCGCAGCAAGCATTAAAGTGCATCTGTCATGGCACATCTGCCTTCCGCATGTTCTGTAACCCTAATGTTTACTGTCTTTGCAGACTGCCCCCTGTATGATTTTGGTATACTTGAAAGTAATAGTAAAAATTCTCCTGTATTTATGTAGAAGGCTGTTTAACCTGCAGTTCAGTATTCTGTATTAAATTCTGGTTAATCACAACTGGACTTTAGATGATGTTCTTTGTGCGATGATCATGCAGGGACAGCAGACATGTGGCAGGCTGGTGTGTCATGGGTCAGCCCTGGTACAGAAATGCGTGGCTGTAATGATGCGGAAAGGGATGCCAAGAAAAATGCAAACTGTAAAACGCTTATTATTACTTATACCGGGAGTAGACAGTAGTTAGTTGAAATTAAAAACCTCTTATAATCTGCAGCTAGATACGAGTGGTAGATTCATGACATTTCTGTTTTAGGTGGGCATCAGTGGTTTAAGTCGCCCAATGGTTTAATGAGGAACTATAGTCTTTGTGATGTGTGTTAGCTATGTATGTGAGAGATATATAATATGATCAGTGTAAGGGCTTTTGTTTCTGTGTAGAGATTTTAATGATATATGCGCATGGAGTAGTTATAATGATTGTGCCTTTTTAGATCTGCTTGTCTCAATGCAAGTCTTCTAGGCAGGGTTTGTCTCTAATCACATGCAATGCCCTTGGTGTTCCATGGTGATCTTAACCTATAGTAGTGTGCTCTGAAATAATGGTATTTCATTCATGACAAGAAAGTGCTGACTGGTATAATACTGATTCATGTTTTCATTCAAGTTTGAATTGTAATGATAGGTCCACTTTAAATTATTTAGCAGCTGAAGTAGTATGATCCTCTGCTCAGAATATGGCTGTCCCGTTCCATTTTTTGTTATTGCATGTATTGACCATGAAACCTCTTTCTCTAGTTGGATACTCTATGAAAATCCTAATTTTGAGGGGAGAACTATTCCTTTAGAAGAAGGTGATATTGAAATTACTAATCCATGGGGAGAAGAACAAGAAGAAGAAGGTCCTCGTATACCTGTAGTGATTGGTTCATTAAGACATGTGGTCAAGGTAAACAACACAATGCAATATAGACAGGCAAACCTTTGTCTGTAATTATAAATGCTGCACTTTTTGAAACATGGTATTATAATGACAAAGTAATTGTGTATTATTAAAAAGCAGATTTCATGGTTTCCCTGACACTAAACTCAGGAGTTACATCTTACAAATGTACTAAGGTACCTTAATAATTAACATAAATGTTATCTTACTTGTGTATCACTCGGCTGTAGCTCCTCAAATCATCTCTGAATTAGTGCCGACACTGTCCTTCCTTCTGGAGGGTGGCTACTTTTCTTCCCCATGGTCCATATGTGTTGGAAAGTAGCCACTGCCTCCAGCTCACTCCCGTAATGGACTACAATCTCACATTTAGTTTACTAATTTGTATTGAAATTGTAGTCTATCACGGGAGCGAGCTTGGAGCAGTGGCTACATTGCAACACTTCCTGTGGCAGAAAGTAATAGGAAATCCAAAATTAAACAGGTATCTATTGAGCAGGAAGTGAAAATCGAACAGATGGACCTGTTCCAGTGACAACTGTTTACGAGGGAGTGTCACCTTGTTTGGGGAAGATTTCCTCTCACTTCCTGTTGTATCTCTGGGGCAGGAAGGGAAGGAACATTTCCCCACTAGGACAAAGACAGCATAAAAAATGTTTTACCAATCCCTATTTTGTCCAAAGCAAAACAGTTTTGGCTTTAGTTGTACTTAATTGTCAGGAAAAGGGTGGGCAGAGCCAAATTCCTCTGCAGAAGTCAGCATTGGGGTAGCAGCTTGAATACTGCTCTCCTCTGTTATGTAAAGGTATGTGCAACTCTAGGTGTTGGCTGTCCACTTCACCCTAGGATCCAGAACAGCAATAGGAAGCCTTGGGAAATCAAACCCAATTTCATTACACCCAAAATACAGAGATGTGTGCTGGGGCGCGATGCTTTCTATAGCTAAAAAAAAAAAAAAATGATCAGACACATTTAATATGAGAAATAACATGGAACAGTAATCCCATGACAATAGATCAAACATATTTCACTTCCTGGACAGCAGTAAACTGAACTCTGCTTGGTATGGGGTTACAAACGTTTACACATTAGAATTGTTGTTTGCATTGCTTTATTCAATAGGCTTAGTCATATTTAACAAATAAGAGTAATATGTTCTATTTACAGCACCTCCAAAGCCACCTACAGTATACCTTGAGCTTAATTCTGAAAGGATATAAAGCAGAAATTGAAATACATGTGTTTATTTATTAACAAAGGGTCCATTTATTTAAGAGTGTGAAATAAGAACTACCTGTGTTGTGCCATAGCAAGTAGACATATTTAAACTTGCCACGGAAGTGGACATTAAAGTCCAGAGATCAAATGTAATATTTAGCATCACAGCTCTTATTTCAGACAATGATAAATGAGATTGCTGCTTCAAAGTAGAACAGCTTGTTATAGGTAAACACTCAGAAGTTTATTGGAGGCAAATTAATCAGAACTGACTTCTGATTCTGGGTGCTGTGGGTTGGAACTGTTATTAAAGGAAGGCAAGTTGCATTTATTTATATGTATGCTTGTGGTTTTATATGAGTCACTGAGCCGTATTAGTCATATGGAGAAATGACTCAAATTTCCTTTTTCATGTTTTGCAAACTCTGTATGTCTTTTTTCGGTTGCCAAAACACTATTTGTAACTTAAAAACTAGGAAGAGAGAGACGGAGGCTGATTTACTAGAGGAGTTGAGAATGTTCACACAAAAAGGGCAAAGATTCATTTAATTACCTAATTATCTGCAGATGAGATAAACAGGAATTGACTTTTCACACAATTGGATAATTGAAGTGAATTTTTATTCTTTTTTTTGTCTGAACATTCTTTAGTAAATCAGCCTTAAGGTGCCCATACACCTTGCGATTATCGTACGATAATCACGGGAAATCCCGCGATCGTACAATAATCGCAAGGTGTATGGAAGGCGTGCGGTCGTTTTTACTGTACGCTCGCACGTCTTTTGTCAAGCCAGCATGCTAGAAAACCAGCCGAGAATCGTAGATTGTCGGCAGGTTTCTAGCCTGCTCGTTCGACAACTGCGGAACGGGCCTGTGTGCGCAAGCGCACACTGCCCTTTCAGCATTGCGGTTATCGGAAGCCCGCCCCTCAGCGGGGCGAGCTTTCGATGATCGCAAGTACGATCTGCCTGTCCAAGATGGGCAGATCGTACGAGCTTTTAATTCGCTTACTACCATCGCAAGACAAAAGTCTTGCGATGGTTGTAAGGTGTATGGGCACCTTTACAGTCTCTCTAAATCCTTACTGTGAACCTGTGTTGCTTTTTACACATATAAAAGTAAAAAGCCTGTCCAAGAAAATACACTGGATGTTTTCTATGACCTTTACTGTTCAGAAAGTTATGTTCAGATTTACTTTCACTTTGTCGTTCGAACCCAACTTTTATCCTGCATTGAGTCACCACTGGGCAGAGTCATGCATGTTCTGTGCTGGGTCATGTGACACACACTTCCTGACCTTCCACACAACCCAAAGTATGTTCCTGCCGTGAGTCACCACTGGGTAGAGTCATGCATGTTCTGTGCTGGGTCATGTGACACACACTTCCTGACCTTCCACACAACCCAAAGTATGTTCCTGCCGTGAGCCACCACTGGGTAGAGTCATGCAGGTTCTGTGCTGGGTCATGTGACACACCCCCTGACCTTCCACATAACCCAAAGTATGTTCCTGCAGCGAGCCACCACTTGGTAGAGTCATCCATGTTCTGTGCTGGGTCATGTGACACATTTCCTGACCTGCCACACAACTCAAACTATTGGATTGCATAAGTTTTTTGCTGCCCAGTAGCAATACACTCTTGAGAGCCTCTGCAATGACTGCTAGACTGCCGTGTGATTATGACTTCCTTGTGCAGATCTCCACAGACTCCCTCTTCCCTGCCCATAATGGAACAGAATAGTGTTCTACTACAAGCTGACTCGCAGCCCAGTCTAAGTTCAGTGCTTTGCAAAGTCCTGAGTCCAATTCATATACTGTTCTGCATTGCAGTATAATGTATTGCTGAGATTTGTAGTCCCCTACAGCCGGTGCCATTCTGCATTAAAGTGTAAGCTCCTCTGTACAGAAACTAACGTGACTGGCTCAGTGTTCCCTGTACAGCACTGTGGTATATGTCAGTGTGAGACTGTGGGGGGACATTAGAGTGTAAGCGCCTCTGGTGCAGAGACTGCCGGGGAGGTTGGGGGGCCAGTGAGATCCAACCCCGCCCCCCCCCCTCTTGGGAGGGGGGCCCAAGATAAAATCTTGCACCAGGGCCCTTTGTTTCTGACACTTTCTACTACCATGTTCACACTGATGCACATTTGGCAGGAATTAGTTAATCTACTGTTTCTGACTGTAACAATAGGTGAGCTTTTCCTGTTTGGCTGCAGCATTGAGACCAGTTGAGTTGCTGCCACACAGGAAATGTTCTTCTACTGTCACTTATTCAATACTACAGTATATTTTGATTTAGGAATGTGTAAACCCCATTTTATAGGAGTATCTGTGCTAAATAAATTCACATTAGTACTCTAATACTAATCAGATGTGTAAGGGTGACCACACATTATCAAAGCTCTTGACTGATGATTTTTGTTTTTAGTAAGGCTCAGTAAATTATTATTTCACTGAGTCGAACTGGAGCTTTGATTTAGTTGATGTAAGGATGAAGCCCAATATTGGAAATGTCTACATGCAATAGCAAGCAATCCTGATGCTCAGAAATGCACATTATTAGTTAAAGAAGAACTCCAGGGCAAAACTTTTATGAACCCTTGCAGTGGGGCTACCCTTGCACTGCAAGGGTTAACTGCTCGTTTCATCTAGGTGCTAAAATATAATTGTTATACTCACATGATTCTCGGTAGCCCCACGGATAGGGTTGATGCACTTTATTAAGATAATATGTTAATAGGTTTTGGAGCTGTTCATTTTATTATACAGGGTTTATATAGCGCCAACAGTTTGCGCAGCACTTTACAAAATGGAGGAGACAATACAGTTAACAATACAATTTCAGTACAGGAATGTAGGTCCTGGTAGTCCTGCCCCTGGTAGTAGAGTCCTGTAACAGGTCTGGTACATGAAAGATCAAGTGTATGTAATGGGCATGCTTGTGAGAGCTTACAATCTAGTAGGAGGGGCCAGTGATACAAAAGGTAATAATTGTGCGCGATGATTTAATGGAAGAAGTAAAAGAACCGTTATATAGAGGTGGAATAGGCTTCCCTGAGTTTTCAAGGATTGTCATCACCTTCTAGGAGTTCTTCTTTAACGTCATCTTCTGTTCAATCATTATTATTATTATACAGGATTTATATAGGGCCAAAAGTTTGGGCATCGCTTTACAATATAAGGAAGACATGTGGGGATGAATTGTTTGAGAACCCGATGGTTGAGTGGTTGGTTTGAGGTGGTATAGGCTTCACTGAAGAGATGAGTCTTAAGGGATTGCCTAAAGGCAGTCAGAGTGGGATATAGTCGAATAGGTTGGGGTAAAGAGTTCCAGAGGATGGGAGAGAATCTAGGGATATCCTGGAGGCGAGTATGGGAGGAGTTGACAAGGGATTATCTTATGTAATGCTCATATCTCTCATACCACTTGTACTCATCAGTCCTTAAATAGACACACATGTTTATAAAGCAGTAATGTGACTTTCAACAAACAGTCACTGGTGGTGAATCAATCACTGTGATTTAAAACAATCACTTGGAAGCTTCACCTACAGAGAATGTTTGCTAAATATCAGATTTGCTACTTTACAGGTATCCACTTTTGAGTCCGATTTACTAGATTTTGAAGTGCAGTGAAGTTCTTAAGGTTTAAATTCTACTGCGTATGATTGGATGTTTAATGTGCATGTCACATTTTAGTAAATTGAGCCCATCTGTCAATCGGTGACCCTTACCGTAGCATTTCGGCAGAAGGCCCATGGTAATGAAATGCTAAACATTCGTGGCCGTTCACACCAGTTAAAAAAATATTTTTTTTGTATCTCTGATGTAATATCTTTAAAACACATGTTACATGGAGTCCAGTGGTAACGCATGCTATACAATGTAAAGGATGTCACCAGCACACCAAGTTGTTTGTGTTCAGCAAATGTCCATTTTAATGACAATGACATTGCTCTGGTTTTCTTTAGTTTATTTTGCCTTATTGTAATCCTTTTGCAATATGTTGTATCACTGTACAGTGTATTATGTAAGTCACATGGTTTGGTCGACCAATGGCACTGCACCACTGAGCCGCTGGAGCCTGCATCTGATGGTTGCCACGGTCCTCTTGTTCACTATGCGCATGCGTGAGTGAGCGATACGGCCCCACCCAGACAGACTGAGCTACAGACATGGACGTCCGTGCGTTCCACGCGGCGCTTGCGCTGGTGGACCAGGGGCGTGTCCTACGTCCTCCTCAGCGTCGGGTATCCCTAGTAACCGATCAGACTGCTAACAGCCGTGACAGCGGACCGTGCCAGTCTTCCACATGTCAGTGTTATGTACAGTAAGTTTGTTTTCCACTTAATTTTTGAATCTTTTGTGGCGGGAGAATTGTTACTGGTTTTTCTACAGGGGTGGGATTTGGTCTGCTTTCTCATTCTGAGCCTGATGACCCTGCGAGGCCAGAAAGTACTAAAAAAAATAAATGCTATTGAATTACATTGTCATTAAAATGGACATTTGCTGAACACAAACAGCTTGGTGTGCTGGTAACGTCCTTTACATTTTCGTATTATCTCACGGTGCCACCGTGGTCACTGCGAACATCCATTTGTATTTTTTTCAAAAATCCTGTAAGGAGTGCAGCAAGATACATATACTTTTCGTTACACATGCTAGAACGCATGTAAAACTCAGTTTAACTCAAAGGTGGGAACCGTCCTTCGTAGCTACAGTGAAATCTCATGTTGCAAGAGGTACGGCATTTTGTTATATTTTCTGAACAATCTATAAAATATTTAATTCTAAGTTTGTGTTTGAAATGTAAAAAGTATTTCCTTAGTAATCCTCCCCCACTATGTGCTCATCATACAGTAGCGGACACAAGGTAATATTTTTCCCTTCACTCACAGCTCGAGAATCCCTTCTCCACACCCTTACTAGAAAATGATAACTATTTACAAGAAACAGAAATAAATGTCAGAGTGCATATCACAGATTTCTCTGCGTATTTATAACCTGACTTGTATTAGAAGCTATCCTGTGCATCTTTGGAATGCAAGTACATTACATCTTGAGCTCTCTTTTCACAACAATGACTTTAATGTGGAAAAATACTTTTTTTTTTAGGATTACAGAGTTTGCCAGATCGACCTGTTCACAGATCCAGGAGGTTTAGGAATCATGACATCACATGTTGATGATACAGAAGAGGTGCAAACGTATGGCAGGCTGCAGAGAACATGTTCCATTAAAGTGCATTGTGGAGTGTAAGTAACAAGTTTTCAGAACACCTGACCGTAGTGCTGGTTTTCAGAGCAGTATTCATTTAGAGACATCAACTCAGGTCATGTGGAAAGCAGTGGTTAAGGGGTTTTCAAGTGGTTGACAGATGATTTCACTAAATGTTTGTATTTTATTTGCACTAAATCATACCATACTTTGTCAATCCAGTGCCCCCTAAGTACTGTGTAACCACTAAGCCTGGACTTCCCATCTGTACTCGCACACATTTGTACCTGACCTGTAATGACTGTAGGTTGTGGACTCCGGCTCCATATTGAACATCCACTAGAGGTCATTAAAAAAAACTTGGCTTTAAATAACGTGACCAGTGTTACAACAATGATGTCAATGGTGATGGGATTCAGAAACACTGTTTTTAATGTGTATGTAAAACCAAAACCATCTGTGTCCTTTTGGGATGATTTACCTTCACTACCTCTTATGGAGAGGCAACAGGAAGTGAGAGGAAATCTACAAAGTGAGGGAAATGCTCCACTGAGATGGTTGTCACTGAAACAGGTGTTGCCACTACTTGTCCAGTTTTCAATGTACCATCACTTTCTGTTCCAGTGACAATGGACCCCAGGACAATTTGAGAGGGTGTCCTTCCTACCTAGGAAGGACAGCTACTTTCCCTACCCTATCCAAAACTGTAGATAAACTTTAGCATTATGTGGACGAACTAAGACAGCTATGTTTAGGTAGTTTCTGTAGTATTTGATATGGCTTACACAAAGTAGCACTTGCTTGATAAGTTACTTTGTAACTTTAAAGATACTTGCTTTATAAGTTACCATAAAGATGGTCTGTGCCTATTACATCCTTTAATGGAATCAATTATGCATCATTTGTGCATCATTTGTTTAAATAACCATTACTTTGATAGATTAAACAGTGTTTGGTCAGACAGCTGGTTTAGTTTTGTAGGAATCATTTTAATGGAACTCAATTATAACAATTCCCTCACAGTTATAGAACTGCGTTATCTGTTAGAACAGGTTTACATTCACTGCATTTGTTTAACATTTTACTGAAGTTCTTTAAGCAAATGGTGAAGTGAGACTCATGTCCTTGAAGAGACTACATCGACTCCCCTAAAGAAATTAATATTGGGAAGTATGTAAAAAAAAAAAGATTAATGCTCAGTAGAATAGATGGTCTGTTTGTTTTTTTAATTCCCCCAGTGCGGTTCCCTAGCTTTGTATATTTGACCATATTAAAGTCCATTAATAAAAGGCGTAGAAGCATTGATCCACTGTGTCCATTACAATTGCCATCAACTTTTACCTAGAACAGTGCCAGTTTTTAAACATGTAGCAGTCTGTGGAGACTTTGTTCTTTTGTGCCAGCATTTTACCATTTGGTATTTCTCACATGACTTCCTTACCCTGCCTATATAATATTGTGACATGCCCTAATTCCTGCTACCAACACCATTAGGGATCTGAATAACCACAGTTCACTATTTACTATTATTTCCATGCCATGGCTAGGTGTCCGACAGGGATAGGCCCTTACGGGCATATGGAATTGAGGGGAGACCTGACTGTATCAGACTGTTCTCAAGACAGCAAAAGATTGTTCAGCATCTAATCCCGCTCGGTGCCTGTTCCAAGTGAAGGGCACACTGTGGGTATGCAGAAAGGACATGAAAAAGATGTGCCAAGGTTATTATGCAAGGGAGCAAGGAAAAGAGAGGTCTTTCTGGGAGCATTGATACTGGTAGTGGAGATGAGGGAGCACCCTGACGTGTATGCAGATGGTGAACAGTCTGGATAATAGTTTGGAGGGTCTGGATAATGGATTGTTACACTATAACAAAAAACAAAAAATATATATATATATAGTATACTTTAACAGGTTAATGGTGGGGGGATGCATGTCCTTATTTTACTGTAAACAAAGAATGTGCTGAATTTACACAGATCTGACAGGGTGTGGCCTTACAAGCAGTTATGTTGTTTAACCAGATGAAGATGCATGTGAAACAGATGGCTAGAGGCAGGCAAAACAAAAAATAAATCCGGCTTAAAGTGGAGTTTTTGAAACATTGGTATGTCAGATGATCATGGTCAGTTGTACAATACCCTTACTGTCCCCATTGATATTAGTAATAATCTGGTCACAGGGAGTAAACATGGCATGGCAAATAAGCATGCACTCTCTAATACACATTACCACAGGAGAAATAGAATACCCAGCATAGATCATTTTGTAAGAATGTATGCCAAATTCTATAACTATGTTGATGAGTCACAGAGGACTTATGGTAGTGAAATATTTTTTGCCATTGAGTGGATAAGGCTAAAACCTCTGTTACATTTTATTGCTGGGGGAAATTTTCCTTCACTTCCTGACCCATCACTGGGATAGCAACTGAGGGTTAATGTCCCCAACAGGGACACTAATGGCAATAGTTATATTCTGAGCCTGATGAAGGGGGCCCTGCGAGGCCCCCGAAAGTACTTGCAACGGAATGGCAATCTTTGTCATTAAAATGGATGTTTGCTAAACACAATTATCTTGGTGTGCTGGTGACATCTTTTTGAACTAACGGCAATAAAACACCTTTTATAGTAGAATGAGACATTTCTTTTAGGTGTAATCTGTTTCATTGGGACAGATAGCGCTGGGAATAAATAGTAAAACTTTTACCAACAAATTATCATGTAATTTGCGCACCTCCATATATTTACCACAAATGATAATCAAGTCAGTTGGCTGATTAAAATACTACAATAGGACAACTTTTATATAACATAGCAGAATGGTAAAGCTCAAAATGTTTGCTTTTACTTAAAGGAGAACTATGGGGTTAAGGCTTTTCCCTATAGTTCTCCTTAGGGTAACCGGAGGACACAAACTAGCGTCCTCCGTCACCCTAGGCTCAGTATACCGCAAGCTACTGCTCGCGGTATACTGAGACGCCGCAGCTGAAGCGGATCCCGACAATTATGTCTGGATCCGCCCAGTTGCATGAGTGACAGCTGGCTCTGCCTACCTAGAGGCAGAGCCAGCTGTACCCTCCCCCGTCCGTTCTGCCAGTCAGCGCTGGCGGAGTGGGGAGGGGGGAAACTAGCCCCTCCCCTGTCACGGCAGGTATGTGTTCGCTCACCTCCCGATCTACTGAGCCGACCTGTGGCAGTCTCATTGTCACAGGTCCACTAGAACTATGAGGTGAGTGAAAAGCACTCGCCTCATAGTTCTTTAACATTTACTTTAGGAGACCTTTATTCACCTTGGTGCTACATTGTGATGCATAAAAGAAAAGAAAATGGTTGGCATACATTGTTAGTGTAGATTAATTCAGGTTGAGGAGGGCACAAATTAGCAAGGCTGTGCCTTTTTTACAGATTTGTGATTGCTAAAAATTCAAATGACGTAATTTACGTGAGCATTTGATGCTTATACTGTAAATGTCATCCAGATCATCCAATGTCATAGTTGTGACCTGGAAATTCATGCGTGTATGTATCTATATAAATATATTGGGGGGAATTTATCAAAACTGGAGCAGCTGTGAATGGCATCCAATCAGCTTCTCTCTTCAGTTTATTCAGTTAAGATTTGAAAATAAAAAGAGAAGCTGATTGGTTGCTGTGCACAGCTGCTCCAGTTTTTGTCTGCTCCAGTTTTGATAAATCCCCTCACTGTATGTATATGCTGTATATATATTAGTGCGACCATGACATTCCTTCTTTGGCCCTCTGCTGATTCACTCATACGTCCTGTCTCAGATGGATTATCCCTAGAGAGATATACAGGTATACATCTATTCTCATTGTTACATGCATTTTAAATGTCTACTTTGCTTGTTTGTTTGGTTTTTTTAAAAAATTTCATTTGCACACATTTTTCACTGCCTCCTAAAAGTGGGACTCCGGACACAATTTGCTTTTTAGTTTTAGTATACAAGAGTGGAAATATCCCATCAGGGCTACAGGCAGCAATACAAATCTGACAGACTTTGTAATCCTTCTCTACTAAGGTGAACTAAAATAAGAAAATGTTTTGGATACTTTAAAAAAGCCTAGACTTTTAGTATATGACATGCTGGTAAATATTTTTTTATTTCTGATGAAGCCCTCTCTTTTTATATATAGATGGCTAATTTATGAGGAAGCTGGATTTCAAGGGATACCATTTATACTGGAGCCTGGAGAATACCCCGACCTGTCATTTTGGAATACTCAAGAAGCATACATTGGATCAGTGAGGCCTTTAAAAATGGTGAGATCCTTGTATTGATTGTATCATCTCAGTTGCTACAGACTTTGAAGTTGAAACAGGTAGAAAAACTAATGAAAGTGTTTGTGTATCTTTCACATTTATAATTCTTAAAGCTTGACCATTGTCAACAGAACTAAAAGTGAAAGTCCAAAATTTTGAGTTGCCACTTGTACAGAAATAGAGGGGAACTCCTCCAACTGGGACATTGGGTTTTTGTGACAGCTGTCTAAGGGTCGGTTCACAATACAAGAGTGTGTTCCAGAGCCTTCGGCCTCTGGAACGCAAACCGGCCTGCTCCATGCGTTCAGGTGCGGGAGGGGGCATGGCGGTGCATTGAAGTCAATGGCAATGCAGCCATGCCCACGGTGCAATCGCCTGCACCTCAACACGTGGCACATTAATGCCTGCCTTCTGGTCCAGTGCGATCTGCAAAAATAGTACATGCAGCATGTTTGCAGATTGCACTGGACCAGAACGCACACATTAATGTGCCACGCGTTCGGGTGATCACACTGCGGGCGTGGGGGCCTGGCAGTGGTGCCATTGACTGCAATGCACCGCCACGCCGCCTCCCGCCCCTGAACTCAGGGAGCCGGCCGGTTTGTGTTCCAGGGCCCGAACACACTCTTTGTGGTGTGAACTGGCCCCAAGAGAAGGATTTCTTCAGATTGTTTAGTTTTTTTCTCAATTCCTGTTGTGTGTTCAGGACAGTAAGTGAAGGGAAATCTCCCCAATGGGATAGACACAGCAAAAAATAAACTGACATGTGTATCTTTACATTATCTATATAAACACTACACATACACACTTGAGATACAGACATACTTTACTTCTCCCATGCAGTTGTAAAAGATTGGATTGGGTGATTGTTTTCTTATGACAGTTGGTATCTTTATATTTGCCAGCAGTGGGAGATTGCTTTTAGTTAAGCAGGCAGAACTTTGGTCTACACAGTTACAGTTAGAGAAACAGCACCGTTTAAAAAGAGAAAATGGTCAAGGACCCATTATTCAGCATGGAGTCTCCCTACTTGTACACTTTATTATTATTTACGTTCAGAAGGTTTTTCCTGATAAATATAAGATGAAGCTTCAGGCTCTGTGTTACTCTTTCTTTTTTTTTTTTTGTAGTGTGAATGCTATTCACTAAAATTATGTATTTTCTCTACAGGGAAGCCGCAAAGTTGAAATTCCCTATGAACCAAAGGTGAGACAACTGTTGCTGTTAAGTAAAATGTGCAAATGATCAGGTATGGAAAGTAAACAATAAAGTGTACTTCAGGGCAAAATAACAGCAACATATTCAGTACATATCTGCATTGCATGAACTTTTCTACTTTAAAAACATTGCAGTACAGAAAAATACCTGTTCATCTGCTAGAAATCTAGTTTTCTCCTAACTTGGGCTGTTTGGGCTGACAACGCACTACTAGCGTTGTCAGCACTGACCTACTGGACTGCAGAACTCCACCTATCCCTCACCCCTCTCTATCATTCACCGGATGCATTCAGTGACTTCTTTACCAGCAAAACAATGCTGCTGTCTTGACTCCCAGGAGCCTGCCCACACACTGTGTGTGGGGAATGAACTTTCGAGAGATGTAGTTCTCAGGTGTGCCTACGTCCATAGGAACTGGCCTCCCAGCAGCTGTGAAAGCCTAGTGATAATGTTACAGGAAAAAAGAAAAGCTGTTTCTTCATAATAGGGACAAGGTAAAAGAAATAATGCCCAGGCATGCTCTAGATGGGGAGAGGGAGGTTTTAGGGTAAATTTGGGTAGTGCCTCAACATACATTTTAAAGTTCCTTCTCTCCAGTTGAATGGTTAGTGCATACATACAGAAATATATGCTATGCATACATGTAGCCTTCAGTTTCAACAACATTAAATAAATACATGTTTTCAAGTCAACGTAGCCATTAGCAATCAATCATAAAGTTATGATTTGACCACCAAGACAACCTTTCCTTATCAGATATACTCAAATATACTCTTTGGTATGGTATTTTCAGTGAATTGCAGCACCAGCTTATCTCTAAACCATTACCACCTATTGGCCAAAAGTCACCTGCCTGGCTGAGCATAACTTTCTCTAATGATGCTATATAGATCCTCCATTATCATCCAGACCTAGGGTTTGCGTGCAATTTAAATTTGAAATCTATGAGCATGTTGTTCAATGCATAATGTACACAACCTTCTATTATATTGGAATCAACAACGCATTTAGTAAAAAAATGTTTATACAAGATCAATTTTTGGATATTAAACCCCCCTGCAGAACTACCAATATACATTTAAAGCCCTATATATATATATATATATAGGGCTTTAAATGTAGTATTATGGAATACATGAATCTGCCCAAAAAAGCTACGTATTTCATTGTATTCCACTTCGTCAGGACTGGGCTTAGTCATATACATGTATAAAATGGCTCACATAGGTCTGAAACTGATACCTAGGTAAGTAAAACAACATTTTAAATTCTGTTATCACTAAAGTCCTCGGTGAATCCAAATGTCCCTATAATATTCAGAAGCTGATACATTACACCATATATAAAGAATAGGCTATCTCCTATTCCTTTAATTGGACTAAACATTTTCATTTTCATGTGGTAGATAATTATTTTTGAGAAGCCCATGTTTGAAGGAAGACAAGTGGAGCTGGACAAGGAAACAATTACTTTTAGGAAACTTGAAATAGCAGAAGGATCTGAAGAAGAGAAAAGACTTCCCTTTACTACAGTTGGATCTATGAGAGTTATCAGTGGATTGTGAGTATAATCCTCTGTTATAGGACAAGCCTACTTGGTGAAGTCTTAGAACACTTCATAATCCGCTATTCATTTATTGTGTTAATGTTTCTAGCTATAGAGTTTACATGTTATGTCCCATACAGACTGTGGCTTAAGTTTACTGATTCCTTTTGTGTGCATGTAGGTGGGTTGGCTATGAGAAGTCTGGATATGAAGGTCACCAGTACTTGCTGGAGGAAGGTGATTATGAAGAGTGGAGTCATTGGGGAGGCTACAATGGATTACTGCAGTCATTACGCCCAATGTTATCTGTAAGTTTATCCTAACTCACCACATTTAACGTTTATATTATGTGTTCTCCCCGTTTCTCTAAAATCATTGATGTGAATGTACAAATGTGCGTAAAAATATGCAAAAACTCAGCAAATGCAAATTTTTGAGCATTTCCATTAACCCTTTCGCTGCCAAGCCCTCCGGAACATTTTTCAAATCAGCTGGCCACGCCATTTTTGATATAGGGCCAAGAAGCGCAGAATCTGCCAAAAAGAAGCTCATGTACTTTCTTCAAGCGACGGGATCTTTGCTTCAAGCAACATGACGCTCAGATGTGAAAATGGCCATAGAAATTAATGGGAATTTTTAGGGCTTTTTTTTTTTAGCTGAAACAG
>NW_017306391.1:1461122-1461515 GCF_000935625.1 Nanorana parkeri
CGGGCTCCACTGTCTGCTCGTCACAGACGAGCAGACGAGTGGATTTTCGAGCCCTGTATATATATATATATATACACATATCAGGGCTCAAAATTTCAAGTCCTAAGCTACTAGCCAGTCCTGAAAAGTTACTCGCCACCAGTTGCCCCACCTAACCCCTACCCTGCCCCGGCCTGCGGTGTGACGCAGAGTATAAAGATCAGTAACAATGCACAGTACAGAAGTCAGTGGTGCAATACAGAATACAGAGGCCAGCTGTGTGACGCGCAGGGACCGAGCAGAACAGCCGAGCCAAATGCCGCTCGGCGGCATTCGGCTATTCTCTCACTGCTGTTCGTGATCTTTCAGAATAGCCCGAACAGCAGTGTGAAGCCTGCCGGAGGTTCGGCTCAG
>NW_017306391.1:1463789-1464576 GCF_000935625.1 Nanorana parkeri
GCAGAGATCGGCTTCATCAGCTTCTCTAGCTGGAGAGTGACACTGAATGCAGGAAGTGATGTAATATACATCACTTCCTGCATTCGGGGACTGAGAGGAGATCAAAGGGAGTTCGTGTACTGAACTCCCTTTGATCTCCTGTCACAGAGCCGTGCCGGTCCCGGCCGCATCGGGCACAGCGGATCTCGGGACCGGCAACGGCAGTGACAGCTTCTGACACAAGCGATTGAGCGTCTATATAGACGCTCGATCGCTTGACTGTAAAGCTCCCGGCCGGCCGTGTAATTACAGCGGCCGGCCTGGAAGCTGCTCGTCGGGCTCCACTGTCTGCTCGTCACAGACGAGCAGACGAGTGGATTTGCGAGCCCTGTATATATATATATATATACACATATCAGGGCTCAAAATTTCAAGTCCTAAGCTACTAGCCAGTCCTGAAAAGTTACTCGCCACCAGTTGCCCCACCTAACCCCTACCCTGCCCCGGCCTGCGGTGTGACGCAGAGTATAAAGATCAGTAACCATGCACAGTACAGAAGTCAGTGGTGCAATACAGAATACAGAGGCCAGCTGTGTGACGCGCAGGGACCGAGCAGAACAGCCGAGCCAAATGCCGCTCGGCGGCATTCGGCTATTCTCTCACTGCTGTTCGTGATCTTTCAGAATAGCCCGAACAGCAGTGTGAAGCCTGCCGGAGGTTCGGCTCAGCCGATCCAGATGTTGGATCGGCTGAGTCGAACTCCTTCTGCACTTCGGGTCAGCCGAACATGCTGAGCATGTTCGGCTGA